>NC_057798.1:407407469-407522469 GCF_018294505.1 Triticum aestivum
CCTACTCTTCTTCTTCTTCTTCTCCTACTCTTCTTCTTCTCCTTCTTCTTCCTCCTCCTCCTCTTCTTCTTCTTCTTCTTCTTCCTCTTCCTCTTCTTCTTCTTCTTCTTCTTCTTCTTCTTCCTCCTCCTCCTCCTCCTCCTCCTCCTCCTCCTCTTCTTCTTCTTTAAATTGTGCATCTGAACGCAGAAAAAATACATTGATCAGTACTGCCTTTCAGCCAAAACATGCTCTAATGCTACACAGAAGTACATATAAAAATACATTGATCATCAACGATCTTTTTGTATAGAATCTAAATCGTCAATAGGAATCTACCACTGATTTAAGAACCGGCGAAGACTCCTATTGCAGCCACAGATCCTACACATAGAGTTCAATGATGACCAAATGTTTGGGATGGTTTGGGAAGTAACATACTTAAGGTGGTCAAATTCTTGTTAGGGGAGCGAGGTGGGACTAAAAATAGCGCCTGCTACAACCTATTTAGTATCGGTTCGTGCCACGAACCAGTATTAAAGGTGCTGGCATCTGTAGTACCGGTTCGTGGCACGAACCGGTACTAAAGATTCCCAAAGAACCGGTACTAAAGGTCACCTCCCGCCAAGTCATTTGAACCGGCACTAATGGGAGCATTAGTGCCGGCTCATATGCCAACCGGTACTAATGTTTCACATATTAGGTCCTTTTTCTACTAGTGTACCCTCGAAAGCTGTTGCGATCCCCTATACTTGTGGGTTATCAAGACTAATTTCTGGCGCCGTTGCCGGGGAGCATAGCTCTATTCTTTGAGTCACTTGGGATTTATATCTGCTGATCACTATGAAGAACTTGAAAGATGCAAGAACTAAGATTTTTCCCTCAACTACGAAGGGAGGTAAGGAACTGCCATCTAGCTCTGCACTAGATTCTCCTTCTGTTTTGAGTAAGCTTGCGAAACCTAAACCTGCTACTGTTATGCATTCTGATATGTCGCATGTTATTGATGATGCCACTTCTGCTATGCATGATACTTATGATGAGACTACTTCTGTGCTTGATACTACTGTGCCATTAGGTGAATTTCTTGATGAACAACTTGCTAGGGTTAGAGAGAATGAAATTATCGAAAACGAAATTATTGATGATAGTGATGATGAAGGTTCTCCCCCTAATTATGAATTGCCTGTTATTCCTGAGGGTTATGTTATGGATGAAGAAGCTACTAGAGCTATTTTTGCTTGCAATGATATATATGATCTTAAGAAGTTATTAGCTAAATGGAAGCAACAATCTCTTAATGCTAGAATGAAACCTGACCCCGCTTTTGCTACTTCACCTATCTGTGTTACTGATAAGGATTATGAATTCTCTGTTGATCCTGAAATAATTACTTTGGTTGAGTCCGATCCTTTTTATGGCTATGAATCTAAAACTGTTGTGGCACATCTTACCAAGTTAAATGATATAGCCACCTTGTTTACTAATGATGAGAAGTCTCGCTATATTATATCCTTAAGATATTTCCATTCTCATTGAAGGGTGATGCTAAAACTTGGTTTAATTCTCTTGATCCTGGTTGTGTGCGTAGTCCCCAGGATATGATTTATTACTTCTCTGCTAAATATTTCCCCGCTCATAAGAAACAAGCTGCCTTGAGGGAAATATATAATTTTGTGCAAATCGAAGAAGAGAGTCTCCCACAAGCTTGGGGGAGGCTTATCCGATTACTTAATGCTTTGCCTGATCATCCTCTTAAGAAAAATGAAATACTTGATATCTTTTATAATGGACTAACCGATGCTTCCAAGGACTACTTGGATAGTTGTGCCGGTTGTGTTTTCAGGGAAAGAACAGTCGACCAAGCTGAATTAATATTGAATAATATGTTAACTAATGAAAATAATTGGAATCTTCATGAGCCAATTCCTGAGCCAATTGAGCCAACTCCTGAGCCTATTCCTAAACCAACTCTGAAGAAGAGGGGTGTTCTATTTCTCAGCCCTGAAGATATGCAAGAGGCAAAGAAATCTATGAAAGAAAAAAAGGTATTAAAGCTGAAGATGTTAAGAATTTACCTCCCATTGAAGAAATACATGGTCTTAATATACCGCCTGTCGAAGAAACACATTGTCTTGATAACCCGACACAGGTAGTAAAGGTAAATTCTCTCTATAGATATGATAAAGTTGAAATCCCGTCTACTAAACTTCATAGCCAATGCTTAGATGAATTTATGACTTTATGGCTAGACAAGAAAGTTTTAATGCTTATGTTGGTAGAGAATTAAAGAATAACGCTTTTGAGATAGGACGCTTGAGTGATTATATGGCTAGAGTTAAAGGTGAACTTAAACTCATTAGCAAATATGCTTCTATGGTTACCACTCAAGCTGAACAAGTACTTAAAGGTCAAAGTGGTTTGCTTGATGAATTAAATAATAAACATGATTTTGCTGTTAGAGTGGCTACTAGAACTGATAGAATGACTGAGGAACCTTTGTATCCTGAAGGCCACCCTAATAGAATTGAGCAAGATTCCCAGAGAAATAAATTGGAGGCACCTAGTTCTTCTAAAAAGAAGAAAAAGAAAAATGATAGGACTTTGCATGCTTCTAGTGAACCTGTTGTGGACACACCTGAGAATCCCAATGATATTTCTATTTCTGATGCTGAAACACAATCAGGTGATGAACATGAACCTAGTGAAAATGTTAATGATAATGTTCATGTTGATGCCCAATCTAGCAATAATAATGATGTAGAATTGAACCTATTGTTGATCTTGATAACCCACAATCAAAGAATCAATGTTATGATAAAAGAGACTTTGTTGCTAGGAAGCACGGTAAGGAAAGAGAACCATGGGTTCAGAAACCCATGCCCTTTCCTCCTAAACCATCCAAGACAAAGGATGATGAGGATTTTGAGCGCTTTGCTGAAATGATTAGACCTATCTTCTTACGTATGCGCTTAACTGATATGCTTAAAGTAAATCCTTATGCTAAATATATGAAGGATATCATTACAAATAAAAGAAAGATACTGGAAGCTAAAATTTCCATCATGCTTGCTAATTATACTTTTAAGGGTGGAATACCTAAGAAACTTGGAGATCCATGCGTACCAACTATACCATGCTCCATTAAAAGAAATTATGTTAAAACTGCTTTATGTGATCTTGGAGCCGGTGTTAGTGTTATGCCTCTCTCTTTATATCGTAGACTTGAAATGAATAAGTTGACACCGACTGAAATATCTTTGCAAATGGCTGATAAATCAACTGCTATACCTGTCGGCATTTGTGAGGATGTGCCTGTTGTGATTGCAAACGTAACTATCTTAACGGACTTTGTTATTCTTGATATGCCCGAGGACGATAGTATGTCGATTATCCTTGGTAGACCCTTTTTGAATACTGCAGAGGCTATTATTGATTGCAACAAAGGCAATGTCACTTTTCATGGTAATGGTAATGAGCATACTGTACACTTTCCGAGGAAACAACCTCAAGTTCATAGCATCAATTCTATTGGAAAAATTCCAACTATCATTATTGGAGGTTTTGAATTTCCTCTTCCTACTATCAAGAAAAAGTATGGTATTCTTATTGTTGTGGATGTTCATATCCCCGTTGAGGTAACCTAGTGTTATTCAAAATTTCTCCAGTTCCATGTTATTCGGAATGAGTTTGTTAACAAGACTTGATCAACATTGTTAGTGGATTCATTTTTGATGATCATGAGATGGATGAAACTAGAAGGCACAACCTTCTGTACCCTCTTTTTACTTTCTGTTATTTAGAATAAATAAAGCAAAAATAGTATTATCTGTCTGTTTTCTGAATTATCCGTACAATAAAAAATATCCCAAAAATAAATGTGCTCCAAATGCCCTGCAAATTTAGTATGATTTTTATGGAATATTTGAGGATTTTAGGCACTGAGAACACTGTATGGGGGGCAACCACCTGGCCACGAGGGTGGAGGGCGCGCCCACACCCCCTAGGCGCCCCCCTATCTCGTGGGCCCATGGTGGGCCCCCTCCACTTATCCCTGCACCCACACACTCCATCTTCCTCCCAAAAAAATCCCCATCCAGCCCAAGCACGAGTTCTAGCTCATTTTGCTGCGATTTTCGATCTCCTTGCTCAAAGCTCCATTCACAAAACTGCTTTGGAAGATTGTTGCTTGGTATGTGACTCCTCCATTGGTCCAAATAGTTTTTGTTTTAGTGCTTTATTCATTGCAAATTTTTGCTGCCTATGTGACCCTGTTCTTGAGCTTGCATGACAAATTTATGAGGTCCCAAGTAATTCTAATGCATGATATAGGCTCTAGGCACTTGTGGGAGTAGTTGTTATCAATCTTGTTTAGTTTGATTCACTTTTATTTTGAAGTTACTAAAAATTTCAGAAATTTTCAGAATACGATAAGGAGATTTTTGAGGGGCTCTTCTAGCCAAGGCTCCAAGGATAAACAAGCTAAAGAGAAGGAAAAGGCCAAGTATAATCTTCCTCGCGTAGCGGAAGTACGGCCGTGTGAATGGCCTTGTGATAATTTCTTGAGAGAAGCCGGGATTTATGAAGACTTTTATTCTTTGGCTAAAAATGCGGGCCTCACCGACTTCCTCCACGACCGGATCGATCAGTATCTCTTACTCACCAATACTTTCGTGCAAAACTTTTATTATTATCCCAAGAATTCACCTCCTTCAGTATCATTTCATTTATATGATGAGTTCAAGGAAATGTCATTACATAATTTTTGCGCGGTATGTAGAATACCCTTTGAGGGCAGCTTAGATGAACCACATCATAAAGATGTGGATGGTTTTGTTAACACTATTACTGTAGGGGATTCGAAGAAGGGTTCCGATGCGAGAATCACTAGCATACATTTTCCTCTCTTACGCTACTTTGCCATATTTGCTAGTCGATGCTTAATTGGTCGTGGAAATAGTGGAAACTTCAGTGTTCGTGATATTATTATTCTGTTCCATGCCTTGTTTGGTGATAACAATTTTAGTATGGGTGCCGTTATTGCTAAACGGCTAAGCCTGAACCGTACAAAGGGCCCCATTTTTGGAGGTATCTATGATGCACGCCTTGCTAAACATTTTGAGATACCTATTAGGCATTATGAGAAAGAGGAGACAATGCTACCTCTTTCCTTTTTAGATTACAGGAGCATGGTAGCTCATGAGTTTATTGTTGACAACAAAGATAAGATGCTTCTGTATAACCTGAGATTTAATAAGAAACACAATGAGATTATTACCCTGCCTATGCCTCTGTTGTTTGATTTAACTACAGATAATTATCTTGTCTTGCCGGAAGCGGTGTATGCTCATCGAGGCCAGACATCCGCTCGAGAGCCTGAGCCGGAACCTCCATTGGACCCTTATCGTCCATCATCTTATCAGTGGGATCCAGAGGAGATCGCTAGCCAGTGGTATCCTAATGACACTCCTCAGTACACCGGGGAGAGTAGTCGCGGTCCTTGGCATTAGACCAACTTAGGCCAAAAGCCTAAGCTTGGGGGAGTATGTATTTCTCACCGACTTTACATTCATGTTCACACACTATTCTGGTTGTCGGCGCTCATACTCTTTCATTGTATTATCCATGCTAGTTTAATTTTCTTTTTCTAGCTTTCTTCTTGTGTGTTTGATAAACCTTAAGAAAAACCAAAAAAACTAGTTAGTTTACTTTCCATGCTTGTATTAGTAATTAAAATGAAAACCCCAAAAGATTTCTCGTTCTTCTTTTGCTTGTTGGGAGCTTTCCCGTGTATATAGTTTTATTTTGTTTCTTTTGGGGGGTCCAGAGTAGAAGACCATAATGAAATTGTTTAGTGGCTCTCATATGCATGATTGTTGATTTAACTTAGAGGCCATATTACTTTGTCTTCTCTCTTGAATTGAATGCTTGCAGGTTCCAGCTTAGTCCAATGCATGTGCACTATTATTATTATACACACCGTTCGGTCGTGCAAGTGAAAGGCAATAATGACGATATATGATGGACTGATTGAGATGAGAGAAGCTGGTATGAACTAGACCTCTCTTGTTTTTGTAAATATGATGAGTTCATCGTTCCTGATTCAGCCTATTATGAAGTAAACATATTTGCAATGACATTTAGAGATTATAGTTGCTTATGCCATGCTTAATTAGCTATGAGTTTATAATGGTTCACCTTGCGTGCCAACATGCTATTAAGATGATTATGATGTGGTATGATGGGATGGTATCCTCCTTTGAATGAATTGAGTGACTCGACTTGGCACATGTTCACGCATGTAGTTGAAACAAATCAACATAGCCTTCACGATATTTATGTTCATGGTGGACTATATCCTACTCATGCTTGCACTTGGTGTAAATTAATTTTAATGCATGTTCATGACTGTTGCCGCTCTCTCAGTTGGTCGCTTCCCAGTCTTTTGCTAGCCTTCACCTGTACTAAGCGGGAATACTCCTTGTGCATCCAAACTCCATAAACCCCAAAGTTATTCCATATGAGTCCACCATACCTTCCTATATGCGGTATCTACCTGCCGTTCCAAGTAAATTTGTTTGTGTCAAACTCCAAACCTTCAAATGAAATTCTATTTTGTATGCTCGAGCAGCTCATGTTTCAACTAGGGCTGTCTGTATCTTCCAGGCTAGGTGGGTTATTCTCAAGGGGAGTGGACTCCGCTCCTCATTCACGAGAAAATGGCTGGTAACCGGGATGCCCAGTCCCATGATCAAAAAGATCAAAGCAAATCAAAATAATTAAACAAAACTCCCCCAAGGCTGTTGCTAGTTGGAGTCACTTGTTGTGTCGAGCAAGCCATGGATTGATGCTTGTTGGTGGCGGGGGAGTATAAACTTTTACCATTTTGTTTGGGAACCGCCTATAATGTATGTAGCATGGAAGATATCGCCATCTCATAGTTGTTGCATTGACAGTGAAAGTATACCGCTCAAAATGTTATTCATCTCTATTTTAAAATCGAGCTCTGGCACCTCTACAAATCCCTGCTCCCCTCTGTGAAGGGCCTATCAATTTACTTTTATGTTTGAGTCATCATCCCTCTTATTAAAAAGCACCCGCTGGAGAGCACGCTGTCATTTGCATGCATTACTATTAGTTTATATTGGGTATGACTTGACTGGATCTCTTTTACCATGAATTACAATGTTTAATCGGTCCTGGATCTTTAAAGGTGCTATGCATTTATGTTTTGCAGCCTCAGGAAGGGCTAGCGAGATACCATCTTATTATATCATAATATGATTGTTTTGAGAAAGTGTTGTCATCCGAGATTTATCATTATTGCTTGCTAGCTGATTATGTTATTGACATGAGTAAATATGAGACCTAAGTGTTATTGTGAATATGGTTAGTTCATAATCTTTGCTGAAAACTTGAATGCTAGCTTTACATATTTGCAACAACAAGAGCAAACAAAGTTTGTAAAAGTTTTTCTTTATCACTTCCAATTTATCAACTGAATTTCTTGAGGACAAGCAAAGGTTTAAGCTTGGGGGAGTTGATACGTCTCCAACTTATCTACTTTTCCAAACACTTTTGCCCTTGTTTTGGACTCTAACTTGCATGATTTGAATGAAACTAACCTGGACTGACATTCTTTTCAGCAGAACTGCCATGGTGTTGTTTATTGTGCAGAAAACAAAAGTTCTCGGAGTGACCTGAAAATCCATGGAGATAACTTTTGGAAAATATAAAAAATATTGGCGAAACAATCAAGGCCAGGGGCCCCACACCCTGTCCATGAGGGTGGGGGGCGCCCCCCCCTGGGCGCGCCCCCTATCCCGTGGGTCCCCTGATGCTCCACCGACCTCAACTCCAACTCTATATATTCCGTTTCACGGAGAAAAAAAAATCAGAGAGAAAGTTTCATCCCATTTTATGATACGGAGCCGCCGCCAAGCCCTAATGTCTCTCGGGAGGGCTGATCTGGAGTCCGTTCGGGGCTCCAGAGAGGGGGATTTGTTGCCGTCGTCATAATCAACCATCCTCCATCACCATTTCATGATGCTCACCGCCGTGTGTGAGTAATTCCATCGTAGGCCTGCTGGACGGTTATGGGTTGGATGAGATTTACCACGTAATCAAGTTAGTTTTGTTAGGGTTTGATCCCTAGTATCCACTATGTTCTGAGATTGATGTTGCTATGACTATATATGCTATGCTTAATGCTTGTCACTAGGGCCCGAGTGCCATGATTTCAGATCTGAACCAATTATGTTTTCATGAATATATGTGAGTTCTTGATCCTATCTTGCAAGTCTATAGTCAGCTATTATGTGTTATGATCCGACAACCCCGAAGTGACAATAATCGGGATACTTCCCGGTGATGACCGTAGTTTGAGGAGTTCATGTATTCACTAAGTGCTAATGCTTTGGTCCGGTTCTCTATTAAAAGGAGGCCTTAATATCCCTTAGTTTCCGTTAGGACCCCGCTGCCACGGGAGGGTAGGACAAAAGATGTCATGCAAGTTCTTTTCCATATGCACGTATGACTATATTCGGAATACATGCCTACATTACATTGATGAACTGGAGCTAGTTCTGTGTCACTCTATGTTATAGCTATTACATGAGGAATCACATCCGACATAATTATCCATCACTGATCCAATGCCTACGAGCTTTTCACATATTGTGCTTCGCTTATTTATTTTTCCGTTGCTACTGTTACAATTACTACAAACTACTATCTTTACTTTTGTCACTGTTACCATTACTATCATACTACTTTGCTACTAAATACTTTGCTGCAGATACTAAGTTATCCAGGTGTGGTTGAATTGACAACTCAACTGCTAATACTTGAGAACATTCTTTGGCTCCCCTTGTGTCGAATCAATAAATTTGGGTTGAATACTCTACCCTCGAAAGCTATTGCGATCCCCTATACTTGTGGGTTATCAGTCATGCATGTATATCCGCGACGATTGACGATTTTATGATAGAATCAAGATAGTCATACATGTGTTGTCGTGTAAGTGTTCCATGACAATAATACATTTATCATCACGGAAGTGAACTAAATGGCGTGTCATGGAAGTGATTCCATCAAGGGTAACAGACACATGGCAGCCACTGTAATAGGTCGGGTGCCAGTTTTGGATTCGATACCCGTTAACAACCCCGACCAATGACGATTTTCCACGTGTCAATTTCTCATTCGGCAATGGAACCACGCGTCAGCTCTACATTGCTACTGATGTCATCCATCCAATGAACAAGACACGCCTATGAAATGTTGATAGGTGGCACGGCCCAACTGTGTCCCATTTAGGTTAAAAAGGCCGGCCTAGTCAGAGGCCCGCAAGTTTGGTTAAAAAATAGTGGGCCGACCTGTTAACCGTCCACTATGTTTGGGTCCAATTAAGGTCCAGGGTGTATTTTGGCTTGTTAAAGGCCCATCATACAGTTTGACCAATTTCGGCCCAATGTTTATTTCGGCCTGTTAGCGCCCCTTGGTGCAATTAGGTCACTTCCGGCCCGGTGTCTCTTTCGGCCATTTAACGACATGTGCTACATTTGGGCTCATTCTTGGTCTGAAGTGACTTTCGGCCTATTAACGGCCCGTGGTCGTTGTGGATAAATTTAGCCCAACCTTACTACCGGCATGTTAAAGGCCTTTGGTACAATTTGGCCCATTTATGGCCTGACATTGCTTTTGGCCTGCTAACAGCCCATTATGTGATTGAGTTAACCAAGGCCCTAGATATAGTTCACCCTGTTAACGGCCCGCCATGTAATTGGGTCAATCATTGGCCTAGGTATATTTTGGCCTACTATCGTCCCATGAACAATTTGGCACAATTCAGGCCCAACCTAATTTTTAGAATGTTAAAATCCCATGGTATTTCTGGCCCAATTAAGGCCCGCGGTTTACTTGTCCTGTTAAAGGCCTGAAACTACATGGGGGCCGCTTTTCGTTTAGGCATGCTAATGGCCCATGATGATTATGGGCCAATGTGAGGACCGGGCCCATGCAGTCCATGATGGGCTCGACAATCATTTCAGCTCACCTACATCGAGTTGTGGCCATCCGATTTGCGACGCATTTTTTTACCACTGATGAACCGATAATGTTCTGGCCTGTTGACCGTGATAAAGGCTTTTGTCCTTTTGAGAGAGCAATGATATTATATACAGTAACCATGAATTAACCTACACTACACAATAAATAAATTATGGCATAGTAACTAAGAATAAACCTAGACTACATAGTAAAGAAATTATGGCATTTACATCCACTGAGCATCAATGTTTGCCACCAGTGATAATAAAATGCAACCAAACAACAGATTACATATGTTGGTATCAAAGGTAGCCAACGGTCCAAATAAACGCGCCAACAAAACAATATATAGAACCAAGAGCACTTTAACACAACTTAAGAAAGGTTATCCTAGCCCTGATGCTGCTCCGCAAGCAGTTGAGCAAGTTGTTTATCCCACCCTTGTTTGAAGCTTATATCCTCTAGCTCAAGCCACTTAGCAACAAGGCACGCGCTAGATTTCTCTGTGATCTTCCTTAGATATTGGACTTCGAGTCAGAGCTGAGTTGAACAATGTCTTTCAGATTGAAGTTGAGACTAAAGAGGTTGAACGAATTTAGGCGGCAACTTCATCGAGCTTGTGTCACAACTACTAGTGAGTATCTTGAACTTGTTGTCTTCATCAAGACATGAATTTGTGGTTGTCTCGCTATCTTCAAGATGTTCTGCCTTCTCCGCTGTAGTATAAGTGATAGCTACTGTAGTGACCAGACCTCAAACCGTCAAGTCTCTATGCATCAGTGTCATCCTTGGATGGGTAATGCTGACATGCACAGTACTCGAGGAATTATAGCATAGTTTCAATCACACACTTATTACATCGAGTCCTCATAAATAGTATGATTACATAAATAAATCATGGTTGAAGGCCATCTAAACTAGATAACTGCGGAAGCTTCAAAGGTAAATGAGTCCATCAACTCCAACGGCATAGCTGAGTGAAAATCAACGACCTATCGCACCTTATTCGTCATCTGAGTAGTCTTCAACATAAGATGTTGCAGCCCGAAACGGGTCAACACATGGAATATGCTGGCATAGTTACACTGTAAAGTAATGATAATGCAAGAACTATATCTACATGCAATATTTGGCTGGTGGAGGTTGTAAGTTTCATGGTTTTGCATAAAGCTAGTTTTTCCCTACAAGAAAGGAATAAATTTATTTAACTACTCCCATGTTGCCCATTATTTGAGAAGGTAACCCCAACTCAAATCCCAATTAAAAATATCATCATTAACCCAACATCATAATTAATTAAAGTAACGTGATGAGATCACATCAATAGATTCAAGTACTAGATACTCAAGACGTCCATAAACGGGGACACGACTAACCATGATTAGTTTATACACTCTGCAGAGGTTTGCGCACTTTTCCCCGCAAGACTCGACCGCATCCATGTTCGGATGATCGATACATAGCCTTTCTGAAGCATTAACTCTCTACTCCGGGTAGACAGTACCACCTACAACCCTCTACATCTGCTAGTCTACCTCTTCAAGAGCTCATGCAACTTACTCAACTATGCCAGAGCCCATAATGGCTTGTGGCTGCACACGGAAGTTTCTGGCATAAATAATATTATGATCCCTTTGAGCCTGGGTGGCATTTCATAGGATAATCACACGGTAACCCCGGGATTTCCAAAAACAGGCAACACTAGGTTCCCTAGGTGCCTCAACCAATCCACCCAGATGTGTATTTAAGTTGCCACCTTAATGTTATCCATAATTAAAATAACTCTCAAACTTCCATGTGTGAATCACGATCCAATCCCTGTCTACGAGCATGGCTAAGCAATAATAAGCATAACGTATATTCCCGGGGTGATCAAAAGGTATTAGGTTCCTACCTCAAGCACTACAACCAAAAACCCATGTTCCCAATCCTACCAATGCAAATATTTGTGGGGCAGAACTAATGCATAGTAAAAACTGGGTATAAAAGAGTATGATCAAAGTGTAACTTGACTTGCTGATGATCTACAAACTCTAGAGATTCGTAGCAACAAGCTTCGCACTCCGGGCGATCTAGTGTAGACAAATAGTAGCATACATAAGCAATCACTCAAACGAAACACGAGAAAAAAAGAGAAAAGATCCCAATCAAACACGAAACAAGCAAATGGCTTAAACTAACAAGATTCAAAACCTAACAGCAATATTAACATGTGAATTAGATCTTAACAGTAAGTACATGTGATTTGCTACGATTTGCAAAAAGATTCAACTGAAACGGAGCAACGAAACTCAAAATACGAATGAAACAAGATCATTTACTAATCTGGACTAAAGTCAAATTTTACAGTACCAAAATCAAGTTCAAGTTGATTAACTGGAAAGAGGGCTTCGAGACGAAGATTTTGGCGCTGGTTTCATCTAATTTGGATAAACGATTAAAAAGTTATACTAGTTTAAAGATTAGGGGCTGAATCGTGATAAAAACAATCACGGATAAGTCCCTGGCCAAAAATAAAATAAAAAGAAAAGACTAACGAACGAATGTTTGCTGTCTGAACCTAACCGGCGAACAATGTTCTGCTAAATAAAATAAACCGACGAAAACTGATCTAAAGAAATAAATCGGAAAACTAAGAAAAACCGGGGTTTAACCAAGAAAAACCGACAGGTCAAACAGAGTCAACGGCGGTGGCTCCGGCAAGATCCGCGGCGGCGGTGCTGCGGGTGGTGCGGCGACAGCGCGGGGAGTGGCGACGGCGGCTCAGCTGCTGCTGTTGTGGCGAGGCGGGGCAAAAGCGGCGGGGCGGCGGCAGCCTATAAGGAGGAGCGAGAGGGGTGCCTTGGCAGAGGGGGCAAGGCGGCGGCGGCGGTGTCTGGCTCGGACACGAGTCCGGCGGCGGCACGACGCCTGCACGGGGGAGGCGGCGGCGGCCCGATCAGCTGGGCCGTTGGCCCAGTCGGGCGACAGAGGGAGTTTTTTTAAATAATTTCGCCCGAAGAAGAAAATCCTAATGAAATATAAAAAACTAAAAATGCCAAAAACAATTTTCACCGTCTAAATGGAATATTTAGAACAAAGTGAACATTTTTCTGGCCTAAAAATGTAGTTTTGAAAAATGCATATTTTTCTAATTCAAATAAAATAGCAAGTAAAATGCCAGAAAATTTATAATTTGATTTTAAAATTCTTTCTCCAATATTTCTCTTAATTTGAATAAGTCATATTATCTTCTCACATTTATTTCTTTAACATTGGAAATGTTTGGAGAGAAAAATAATAAAAATCAAATTGATCCTTTCTTCAAATTTGAATAAAACTCAAATATGAATTTTGTGAAACCTCCAACTCTCTCCGTGGGTTCTTGAGTTGCTTAAGATTTCTAGGATCTCAACCAAAATGCAAAAACAAATATGGTATGGATATGATGATCTATGTATAACATCCATATTGAGAATTGGGATGTTACAAACCTACCCCCCGTTAAGATGAATCTCGCCCTCGAGATTCGGGTTGGTCAGCGAAAAGGTTTGGGTGGTCTCTACGAAGGTCTTCCTCTCACTCCCAGATGACTTCCTCTTCGGTATGGTGGCTCCACTGAACTTTGCAAAACTTGATATCCTTACTACGAGTAACTCGGCTAGAAAACTCGAGAATCTTGACCGACTTCTCCTCATAAGTCAAAACACTGTCTAACTGAATCGCTTCCAGTGGCACTGTATCTCTTAGAGGAATATTGGCCATCTCCGTGTGGCACTTCTTCAACTGGGAAACGCGAAACACATCATGAACTCCTGACAATCCTTCTGGCAATTCCAGCTTGTATGAAACTTCTCCCATATGTTCCAAAACTCTGTATGGTCCCACAAAACATGGTGCTAGCTTTCCCTTAACTCCAAAACGCTTAACTCCTCGAAGCGGGGATACACGAAGATATACTCTGTCTCTGACTTCATAAACGGTCTCTTTGTGTTTCGAATCTACATAACTCTTTTGCCTAGATAGGGCTACCTTGAGTCTGTCGCGAAACTTAACCTTCTCTTCAGAGTCTTTGATTAAATCTGGTCCGAACAACTGTCCATCTCCAACTTCATCCCACAATAACGGTGTCCTGCACCTCCTTCCGTACAAAGCTTTGAAAAGGGGCCATCTTCAAACTGGCTTGATAGCTGTTGTTATAAGAGAACTTTGCATATGGCAAATTATTGTCCCAACTAGAACCATAATATAGCGCACAAGCTCTCAACATGTCTTCTAGAATTTGATTGACTCTCTCGGTCCATCCATCTGTCTGTGGATGAAAGGTTGTACTGAACTCTAGCCTAGTACCCAAAGTTTCATGCAACTGATTCCAAAACTTTGAAGTGATCTGGGTTCCTCTATCTGATACAATGGTCCTCGGAACACCATGCAGACATACAATCCCGGTTATGTATATCTTTGCCAACTTAGCACTCGTATAAGTGGTCTTCACCGGGATGAAATGAGCTACTTTCGTCAACCAATCGACTACAACCCAGATAGAGTCATAGCCTGAATGTGTCCTGGGCAATCTAGTGATAAAATCCATGCCTAGTTTATCCCACTTCCATTCGGGTATCGACAATGGCTGTAGCAATCCTGCTGGCTTCTGATGATCTGCCTTAACTCTCTGACATACATCACACACTGCTACATACTCGGCAATATCCTTCTTCATTCCTGTCCACCAGAAACTTTCCTTCAAATCCAGATACATCTTAGTGTTTCCTGGATGAATCGAATACGGCGAAACATGGGCCTCTTGCAGAATCAACTTACTGACCTCGGGGTCATTAGGCACATAAACGTGATCTTCAAACCATAAAGTGTCGTGCTCGTCCTCACGAAATCCTTTAGCCTTTCCTTTGCTCATCCTTTCCTTTATCTCGGCAATCTCCTTGTCAGTCTTCTGGGCTTCTCTGATCTTTCTCGTCAAAGTGGACTGAATTTCCAATGCTGCTACATAACCTCTCGGAACTATCTCCAAACATAACTCTCAAAGATCATCTACTAACTCCTTAGGTAATCCTCCAGTCATGAGAGTATTAACATAGCTCTTGCGACTCAACGCATCTGCTACTACATTGGCCTTTTCGGGATGATAGTGCAATTTCATATCATAATCCTTAATGAGCTCCAACCATCTCCTTTGCCTGAGATTCAACTCCTTCTGCATGAAGATATATTTCAAACTCTTGTGATCTGTATATACCTCACAATGGTTTCCGATGAGAAAATGTCTCCATGTCCTCAGTGCATGCACTATGGCTGCTAACTCCAAATCATGCGTAGCACAATTCAACTCATGTGGTTTAAGCTGTCGCGAGGCATATGAAACAACTCTTCCTTCCTGCATAAGCACTGCTCCAAGTCCTCGACGTGAAGCGTCGCAATACACTTGATAATCATGTCACTGATCTGGAAGAATCAACACTGGGGCTGTAACCAAACGTTCCTTCAACTCCTGAAAACTGGCTTCACACTCCTCAATCCATTTAAACTTGGTGTCCTTCTTCAATAACTCTGTCATGGCTTTGCAATTTTGGAAAAATTCTCAATGAACCTCTGATAATATCCTGCGAGTCCAAGAAAACTCCTGATCTCTCCGACTGATGTGGGTGCCACCCATTTAGTCACAGAAGCAACCTTGGTAGGGTCTACTGCTATTCCTTCTCCGGATATAACATGTCCGAGAAATCCAACTTCCTTTAACCAAAAGTCACACTTGCTGAACTTGGCATACAACTGATGTTCTCGGAGCTTCTCAAGAACCAAACGCAAATGTTCCTTATGTTCCTCTTCATTCTTCGAGTAGACCAATATATCATCAATGAACACCACGATGAACTTATCCAAAAACTCCATAAACACCTTGTTCATCATGTTCATGAAATAGGAAGGTACGTTAGTCAGACCAAATGACATAACGGTATACTCATATAGCCCGTACCTTGTGGTAAAAGATGTCTTAGGTATATCCTGCTCTCGGATCTTCAACTGGTGATAACCTGATCGAAGATCAATCTTAGAGAAAACTTTAGCTCCGTGCAACTGGTCAAACAAATCATTTATCATCAGCAAAGGGTATTTGTTCTTGATCGTCACTTCATTCAACGCACGATAATCAACAACCATCCTTAATGATCCATCCTTCTTCTCCACTAGAAGCACTAGGGCTCCCCAAGGTGACGAACTTGGTCGAATGTAACCTTTATCTAGTAGGTCCTTAATCTACTTCTTAATTTCCTCCAAATCTTGTGCGGGCATCCGATACGGTCTCTTTGATATTGCCCAGTGCCTGGCAATAGCTCAATCAAAAACTCAATGTCTCGATCTAGTGGCATGCCTGGCAACTCCTTCGGAAATACGCCGGGGAAATCCTTCACCACTAGTACTTCCTCCTGTACAACTCCTGATAAGGAATTCACTTGAGTCCTCTTCGGCACATGTCAGGATACATACTTGATCCTTCTTCCTTCTGGGGTAGTGAGGAATATAAACTTACTAGCACAATCAATGTTCCCTCCATACTTAGATAATCAATCCATGCCTAATATTATATCCAATCCTTGTGACTCCAAAATTATTAGGTCTGAGGGAAACACATAGTTACAATCCTTAAGGGTAACCGATCACACCATCGACTGGCCATATACTCTGCTCCTGGTTACTTTCTAACATGGGTGACCTAAGGGCTTGGGTTGGCAGTTTATACTTATCCACAAATCCCCTTGATATGTATGAATGCGATGCACCAGTATCAAAAAGAACAAGTGCGGTAAAAGCATTAATCAAAAACTTACCGACAACTGTGTTGGGTTGATCCTCAATCTCCTCCACGCTAATGTGGTTCACCTGACCTTTGGTGAAGAGGTTGGGCTTCTTGGCAGAACCTCCATTGCCATTTCAATTCTTCGCGTTAGGACATTCATTGGCATAATGTCCAGTCTTCTGGCACTTGAAACAGGTAACATGACTCAAATCCCTCTTGGCTCGTGTTGAAGGGTTGGAACGATTCTGGCTGCTGCTTCCTCCATTCCCATTGCCATTCTTTCGGCCACTATGGTTGTGCGAACTTGCTCCGTTGTGCGTGTGTCCTCCATGGTTGTGGGTATGTCCTCTCGAGTACGGGGAATAGCGGGGCTTCTGCTGGGCTCCAGAAGTGTACCTCCCCTGTCCATACTTCCTCTTACGATTATCAATCTATTGTTGCTTGCCTTCAATCATAAGAGCCCTGTCTACCAACTCTTGGTAGTTGTTGAATGTTGCCACCATCAACTACATGCTCAGCTCATCATTCACTCCTTCCAGAAACTTCTCCTGCTTAGCGGCATCTGTAGCTACGTCATCAGGGGCATAGCGTGCTAACTTACTAAACTCATCCACATACTGGCCCACTGTACGTCCTCCTTGCGCAAGTTGTGAAACTCACGCTTCTTCATGCTCATAGCTCTAGCTGAAACATGGGTAGTGCGGAAAGCCTGCTGAAACTGATCCCATGTAACAGTGTCAATAGGGTAAGTGGCTGTGAAATTCTCCCACCATGATGTTGCGGGTCCATCGAGCTGATGTGCGGCAAAATGCACTCTCTCCGCATCTATGCATCCTACAGTGGTCAGCTCTCTTCCAATCTTGCGGAGCCAATCATCTACAACAATCGGCTCGGTGCTACTAGAGAACACCGGCGGATTCAACCTTAGGAAACGGGCTAGGTGATCAACAGGGGCGATGGTGGTGGGTTGTTGTTGTTGTTGTTTTTGTTGTTGTTGCCTTGGTTCTAATTCTGGACTAAAAGCTGCTGGATCAACTGAGTGAGCTCCGATGGAAGGCAAATCCATTGTCACGTCTCGGAGGCATCTGATGGGTTTAGAAAGGGTGAGAAAACATAATAGAATAGGGGTCTAAGAGAGATTCACTACCCATAATGCTCATGAGACAAACACAATCAATTTCACTTCAATCAATAGCACACAAGTTCACACAAAACGGTCTAACCTATAACTACAAACTCGATCGTAGCAACTACTTGGAGGGAAATACTACTAAACAATGGTGGTCATCTAGAAATTTTCATCAGAATAAGACTCCATAATATCTGCTCCAGCTTCATCAACGTAGTCATCATCGCTATCAGGGTCGGAGTCTGTGTCGTCGAGGATGATGTAGTCTCCTAGTTGGTTGTCCTTCTTTGGCGCGGGGTATTCCATGAATACTCCTAGCTTCCTTGTCAGGTCGTCATTCTTTTCTACTAATATAGCAATCTCCTCCTCGTATCCATCGCGTGTATACTTGATCTCCTCTTCCAGCTTGTTGAGGATATAACTACTGAGTGTAAACCGCCCAGGAGGGGCCGGTTCACGCTCAACTATACTGAAGCCCATGAAGACAAGAAGATGGTGCTTTACTGATAAAGCTTAGAGGCCCAAAGCCCAGAGGCGGATTAGGGCCCATAGTGGTAAACCACCATAGTTGTATAACTTGTATTGTAAGATAGAGAAAGGGAGAGACTGAGCCGAACACTTGTATGATTCGGCCTCGGGACTCTGTAAACCGGCCGGGCGTCAACCTGTGTATATAAAGGGACGACCCGACGTCGGTTCAGGGACAACACACAACAACTCGAGACCCAGGCAAAGCGTATTTGTTCCCTGGTCATTGAAACCCCAATAATCCCATCACAACTAGACGTAGGCTTTTACCTTCATCGGAAGGGGCCGGACTAGTATAAAACTCTCGTGTCCCTTGTCCGGTTTAACCCCTTCAGGCTAATCTTGTTGCGATGGCTCCACGACTAAGTCCTTCTGCTAGGACATCTGGCGTGATATTTCCACGACAGTTGGCGCCCACCATGGGGCTATCGCATGATGGTTTCGAGTTCCTAAAGGGCAACTTTGAAGGACTCAACGGGTACGCGGTTGACCGGATGACCAAGAGTCATCGCGGAAAGCTTTACATCAATGACGCAGGTTAGGGCCCTGAGGCCGGCTCAATTGAGCATGGGTATCGGGTCCCCTTTGGCCGAATTCACGTTTTCATTGGCAAGATCGACGAACCGGGCCCTGAGCCGGACATCTCCACCGACCTCGTCGAGACGGCTCAGCATGCAAGTCCTGCCCGGATTCAGCCTGCCGTGAAGCGTGCGTTCGTAGGATTTATCCATGGAGCGGAATCTGAACCGGTGTTCGACGGTGAGACAGCCATCTACTCAGATGGCGAATCGTCCACTGGCAAAACCGAGTCGTTATACCAACTGCAAGATGGCCGGATTGAGGGATATTCCGATGGCGACAGTATTCCGGGTCCCCTTGAACCGCCAAACTGGGTTGCGATCTTCATGGCCGGTACACAACCCACCGTGCAATCTTCATCTACAACAGCAATGGTCTCCGGATTGGCAGACGCGGCAGGAGGCCCGGCGCACCGGCTGGCTCAAATTATTGCCGGTTTACTGGACTACTTGACGACATTGTTGACCACCAGAGACACAAGTTCAACATAATGCGAATGTCACGAAGCTAAAGGACCAGATAACTCAGGCCAAGGCAGACTTGGCAGCTAAGGAGGCCAGGATGGATGAAGAGCGGGCTGCTTTGGATGCCCAATCACAACTGATCCAGGCGCAGAATTACCGGCTTATGTTGGATCAGAACGCGTCAAACAAAGTCATGAGAAGGAAATACCGGTCTCGACTGCCGCAAATTTATGAGGGTCTGAATCTCTTCGGTACACCAGGAGTTGGGCCTAGCAATCCAGCGGGGGTAAACCGGACCAAAGCACCTGGGGCAGTGCCGGATCAGCCACGGGCGATGGACCCTCCTCGACGTACGGACAACCCGCCGCAGTATGTAGCAACACCGCCGCGTCACTTTTCTAGCCCTTTGGATAATATGATTGCGGCAGCATCACGTTTGGCGACTATTCCGATGGAGGGTGATTCATTAGCAGCAATTGAGACTCAACGAGCTAGGGATCTTCTTCAATCTGCCTTTGTACAGCAGAAAGCTTATTCCTACAGACGAGACAAAATACATTCAACCCCTCGTCCGAGCAAGAGTTACAGCAGGCACATAGACGAACCGGCCGTGTCAAGCAGTGCGCGGCATCGTGATGCCCCTAGAGGGCCTAATCCGGCGAACAGTGGTTTGAATGCTCAAGATGTGGTGGATAATGGCACAACGCGAAGGGAGGCCGCATTAGCAGCGCAACACGCGGGTCGTCATCAACCCGCCTCGGTTCAGCCAGTGGCATCAATAGAGTGAGGGACTGGGCTTGCCTTCAGCTCCTGGGGAGTGCCGTGTCTCATCTCGGCTCTCCGTAATGTTCGGTTACCCAAGGATTTCAAAGGCCCACGCAAGGTGCCTAACTATACCGCTGATCAGCCCCCCGAGGCATGGGTTGAGAGCTATGAGATGGCAATGGAGATGCTAGATGTGGATGAAGCAGCGTGTGCAAAGTACTTCACCATGATGCTAGAAGGAACGGCTCGCACCTGGCTGAAGAGCCTGCCTGCTAACTCGATTAATTCATGGGATGAGTTGAAGGCCAAGTTCATAGCAAACTTCAAAGATACACGCAAGCAACCTATGTCCATTGTAGATCTAGTGGCTTGTGTCCAAGGAGAGAATGAATCAACAACCCATTGGGTGCGCCGGGTTTCAGAAATTTTGCACTCATCCGGTCGCATCAATCCGGATACAGCAATTGTGACGTTGGAGGGCAATTGCCAGTTTAAGTCACTAAAGATGAAGTTGGGACGGTTCAAGTGTCACTGCAATGATATGGGAACACTCATGGCAGCTCTGGTTAAGTTTGCTGATTCTGATAATACCAAGGACCCTGACTCTGATGAAGAGAAACAGGAGAAGGGAAAGAAGAATGCCGGTTCAAAGGGACAGCATAACCAGGTAGGCCACAGAAATAAAGGTAAGCGTAAAGTGGACAATTCCGATTTTGTGGCTAACACCAGTATGCAGGGTAATATGCAGCGCCATAAGGGTAAACCGCCCCAACGCGGTGGAGGAATGAATCTGGAACGTCTGTTAAACCAGCCCTGCCCAAAGCATGGGACAAAGGAGGTTCCTGCCACGCACCTTTGGAAGGATTGCCACATCATGAGAGAATTCAAAAACTCTGATCTTTTTCGATATGATCAGGGTCCATCTGGCGGTTCCGGTCCAGGATTTCATGGGCCGGGTTATGGTGGTGGCGGTTCAAACTCAGGATTTCAAAATCAACAAGGCAATCAGAATAACCAGGGTGGTAACCATCAATAGGGTAATCAAGGGAATCAACAGCAGTCGGGTTATTAGAGCAACCCAAAGCAGTTAAACGGTGGACAGTATCATGTCTTCACTACTAGCTTGTGCAAGCGCGATCAGAAACTCCATAAAAGGGCAGTAAACTCTATTGAACCGGCATTGCCCCGTCATCTATGCTGGTCTGAGAAGCCTATTGTCTGGAGCAGGGAGGATCATCCACCCCGGGTTGACAATCCGGGTCACCTAGCTTTGGTGGTTGCACCACAGGTGGGAGGGTATAAGTTCGCCAAGGTACTCATGGATGGAGGGAGCAGTATCAATATCTTGTATTATGAAACCTTTCGGCGTATGGGATTGACAGATAAGAATCTTAGACCGTCAAACACCGTTTTTCACGGAGTGGTGCCTGGTAAATCGGCTTACCCAGTTGGTAAGATAGCTCTGGAGGTGGTTTTCAGAGATGATCATGATTCAAGGTCCGAGACGCTGACCTTTGAAGTGGTCAAGATCAAAAGTCCGTACCATGCTTTATTTGGACGTCCGGTTTATGCTAAATTCATGGCAAGGCCATGTTATGTTTATCTGCAGTTCAAGATGCCGGGTCACAAAGGGACCATCACGGTTCATGGTAGCCGTAAGATTGCTCTAGAGTGTGAGGAAGGTGATGCAGCCTATGCTGAATCGGTTTGTGCAACAGAAGAGTTGAAGTTTTATAAGGACAATGTTGATCTGGCAGACATGACCTCTCTAAAGAAGCCCACTGCAGAGCATGATCCAGCTTTGAAGTTTAAATCGGCTGATGAGACTAAACTGGTTGATTTTGTTCTTGGCGATTCATCTAAGCAGTTTAGCATCAATGTTAACTTGGATCCCAAATAGGAAAGCGCGCTCATCGAGTTCATCCGTGAGAACCGGGACATCTTTGCATGGAAACCTTCTGACATGCTAGGTGTACCGAGGGAACTCGCTGAGCACACTCTTGATATTGATCCGAAGTTCAAACCGGTCAAACAGTTTCTTCGCTGCTTTAATGAGGAGCGGCGTAAGGCCATTGGGGAAGAGGTAGTCCGGCTACTGGCAGCAGGGTTTATCGTGGAAGTGTTTCACCCAGAGTGGTTGGCTAATCTGGTGCTGGTACTTAAGAAAAACAACACTTGGCGTATGTGTGTAGATTACACAGATTTGAACAAGGCTTGCCCAGCTGATCCTTTTGCCCTCCCTCGTATTGATCAAATCATTGATGCTACGGCGGGTTGTGAGCGTTTGAGTTTCTTGGATGCTTATTCTGGTTATCATCAGATCAAGATGGCAGTTAAGGACCAGGAGAAGATAGCTTTCATTACTCCCTTTGGAGCCTTTTGTTATGTATCTATGCCCTTTGGGCTCAAGAGTGCCCAGGCAACTTATCAACGTTGTGTGCAGAATTGTCTTCATACTCAGGTTGGGCGCAACGTTCATGCCTATGTGGACGATATTGTAGTCAAGTCCAGGAAGGCAGAGACGCTCATATCTGATTTGCAAGAAACCTTTGATAATCTGAGAGTTTATAAAATGATGCTCAATCCGGCTAAGTGTGTTTTTGGTGTACCGGTTGGCAAGCTCTTGGGTTTTTTGGTGTCCAACCAGGGCATTGAGGCTAATTCGAAAAAGATCAAGGCTATCACATCTCTGGCTAAACCGGCATGTATCAATGATGTTCAACATCTGGCGGGTTGTATTGCGGCTTTGAGCCGGTTTATCAGTAGGTTGGGAGAAAAGGCGATCCCTCTGTACCAGATGTTGAAGAAGGCAGACAGTTTTGTCTGGAGCAATGCTGCCGATGCGGCGTTTGAAGACTTGAAGAAGCAGTTGGCTGAACCGTCAGTTCTTGCCGCTCCAGTTGATAAGGAGCTACTGCTGTTATATGTGGCTGCTATTGCCGGGGCTGTCAGTGTTGCTATTGTGGTAGAGCACAAGGAGGCTGGGAAGGAATACCCGGTTCAAAGGCCGGTTTATTATATCGGCGAAGTGCTCATTGAGTCAAAGCAAAGATATCCGCATTGGCAGAATCTGGTGTATGGGGTTTTTATGGCAAGTAGGAAGCTTAAACAGTATTTTCAAGGTCATCCCATCACAGTGGCTAGTTCTGCTCCTTTGGGGGATATAATCCAAAACAGGGAAGCAATTGGCCGGGTTGCTAAGTGGGCTATTGAGCTTGGACCACACGGTTTGAAGTATATGCCTCGAACAACAATCAAATCCCAGGCCCTTGTGGATTTCATCAGTGATTGGACAGAGTTGCAGATACCGGAGGACAAACCAGACAGTACATACTAGACTATTCACTTTGACGGGTCTAGGCAATTGGAGGGCTCGGGGGCTGGAGTTGTCCTTACTTCCCCTCGAGGTGATAAAATTCATTATGTTCTTTGCTTAATGTTCCCTTGTACTAACAATGCAGCTGAATATGAAGCCTTACTCCATGGTCTTTGAGTGGCTAAGGAGATGAACTTAAGCCGCGTACGATGCTTTGGAGACTCAGACCTGGTAGCCCATCAAGTTTCACGTACTTGGGATTCCAAGGATCCACTCATGGCGGCTTATCGACGAGAGGTGGATATTGTTGCTGGTCACTTTAAGGGATATCAAGTGGAGCACATTGATCGGCGCAAAAATGAGACAGCTGGCGCTTTAAGCCGGCTGGGATCTCAGCGTAAACCTGTGCCACATAATACCTTCCTGGATGTCTTGCATAACCCGTCAGTTCAGTTACCTACAGAGGAGGACCTCGCCATTCCTGATCCGGAGGCACAGTTGGTGGCTGCTTTACATATCATTCCGGATTGGACGGTTCCATACTTGGCGTATATGAACCGGGGCGAGTTACTAGACGATGAAGTTCTGGCCAGACAGATAGTCCGGCGATCCAAGTCCATGACAATCGTCAATGGCGAGTTGCATCATTGCAGTGTTTCAGGGGTGTTTCAGCGTTGTGTTTCTCCTGAAGAAGGCCATGAGATTTTACGCGAGATCCATGAAGGATATTGTGGTCATCACACCGGTTCAAAATCCTTGGTGGCTAAAGCTTTTTGTCATGGTTTTTACTGGTTGACGGCTCATGCCGATGCTGAGGACCTGGTAAAGCGGTGTGATGCTTGTCAGAAGTTTTCACGCCGAGCTCATGTTCCGGCTCAAGAGCTACGGATGATTCCAATAACTTGGACGTTTGCTACTTGGGGGCTTGATATGGTGGGTCCTTTTAAACGATCCAAGGATAAGAAGACCCACCTCTTGGTGGCGGTTGACAAATTTACTAAGTGGGTTGAAGCGGAGCCATTTAGCAAATGTGACGCAGCCACGGCGGTTCAATTCATCAAGAAGGTGATCTTCCGTTTTGGTTTTCCACATAGCATTATCACAGATAATGGCACAAACCTTTCTAAAGGCGAGATGGAGGACTTCTGTCAACGAGAGCACATCCGGCTTGATGTAGCATCTGTGGCTCACCCCCAATCTAATGGTCAAGCTGAGCGAGCTAATCAGGAAATTTTAAAGGGTATAAAGCCCCGGCTTATGGTCCCTTTGAAGCGGATGCCGGGTTGTTGGGTGGAAGAATTACCATCTGTGTTATGGAGCATAAACACCACCCCAAACCGATCTACAGGTTATACGCCTTTCTTCATGGCAGTACTCCCAGTGATATTCGTCATGACTTGCCTCGGGTTGCCAATTATGTTGAAGCGGGCAACGAGCAAGCGCGTCAAGAAGCACTGGTCCTCTTAGATGAGAAGCGGGACATGGCCTTGGCTCGTTCGGCGGTTTATCAACAAGACCTGCGGCGTTATCACAACCGCCGGGTTAAAACAAGAACCTTTCAAGAAGGCGATTTAGTGCTCCGGCTCATCCAGGATCAGACCGATATGCACAAGTTATCCCCACCTTGGGAAGGTCCCTTTGTGGTCAGCAAGAATCTACACAACGGATCATACTACCTCATTGACGTTCGAGAAGACTCACGCAATTCTGAGGAGGAGACCCGACGGCCATGGAACATAGCTCTCCTTCGGCCTTACTACACCTGAGCTATAGGCTCTTCTTATGTACATATTTCGACAATGTATATATTATGCTCAATATAATAAACCGGCATCCTTGCTACAAGCAGGGCCTCTGCTGTTCTTCCAATATTTCTTGGTTACAAGGGGGCTTCTGCTTCCAAAGTGATGACCCGTTTTGTCCATTAAACCGGCTATCATGCCATCATACAGCTTGGGAGCTTCACACCCAAGGGGCCAAAGAGAGTCCTGTTGCTAAAAGCATGACTCAAACATAGGCACCCATTGAGCACAACTCACAAAGTTACTTGGGGGCTCTTTGTGTAAAGTAACAAAGAGTTTGAAAGGACCCTTGTAATTGGGTATCGACCCACGGCTTGGAAGCTGGTGTATTCACCTAAAACTCTGGGTTAACCTACCTTCATCAAGTAAGCCACTCCTATCCAGGTAATCCTGGCACGACCCGCCGAACGTTTGACAAGTTACTCTCATTGAGACCCTGAACTTGTCAAAGTTAAAACAATGATTGGTTAGTTGGAGGCCCATCTTAAAAGGCTTTGTCAAATGGTTTAACTCAGCGGCCTGGCAGCCCACGAAAAGCCTCGAATTTGGGCCTGGCAGCCCTCGAAAAGCCTCGACTACAAGTTTTTATTCGCTTTCGTTTTTGCAAGTTTTATCCTTATTGATCAACTTTTAAGGTAAACCGACATCTCTTGATCCGGCCAGGCTATATGTCTTCATCTCAACCCGGTGTGGCTTACAGTTATCATCTATTAAGCATATAATCGATGGTGAACTGACATCTTTCAATCCGACCTGGCATTGACTATAAGTCACCAGAATGATCATCCGGTGTTTACAAATACCCGGTATGGCTTATTACGCACCAGCATAATGTGGTGGGTACCTTCCAACACCCAAAGTTTGGGTTTTCACCCCTACTAAACGAGTTGGCGGACCAACCAAAGTGCTTTAAAATCACAGGTATGATATGATTCATATTTTATTACTTTATAACCTTGGTGATGAGGATTCTGTTTCTGTATTGGGTATCATAACCCGTCTGATGGTAAACCGCCAGGACATGTTTAAGTATTTTACATGCAGAAAAAAGAACTTATACGGAATACCAAGGCAAATAAAGCAAAGCATAGCAACATCATGCTGGATTATAGTATCAAGTAGCATTGCACGATGGCACACAATCAAAGTATTTCATCTAGCCTATTACAAGGCGCTTTGATGCCCAAAAGAATAACTGTTTGTTACTCACAACACATGACAATCAAACTGGCCGGCGGATTATGATTCAGCACCAGGCTGACGTGACGTTGAAGGGTCATCTCGCGCCAGTTCAACCTCTTCTTCTTCACCCAGTGGCTGGAAGTCAACGGTGGTCTAGTCAATCTGGGTTAAAGCTTGAAAGACAACCTCTGCACTTATAAATTCGGACGGTTCAACGTCAGGGGCATAAGTGTGCTTACGGATTGGCGGGATAAGATTTTGCACTTCTTTCATAGCAGTGTTAATCCGTTGGTTGTTTGCATCATAGAAGGACCGATGAACAGTCAAGTTAGCCTCTTCCACCAATTGGCTTGCCAGCGGATGCATCTCCTTTGTCAGGGCTTTGAGGGCTTCATTATCAAATTCTAACCCATTTTCTTGTTCACCCAGAAAGCCCTTGGCGATGTCAACTGGATCCAGGTCAGCTATCCACTCTTTGGCCTGGGTCAGTGCTAACAAAGCGCTAGCCCTGGCAGCAGATTGTTTCATTTCTTCTATCTGTGCTGGCGTCATCAACAATTTGGCTAGTGTCTCCTTGATCAACATTGGTGCCGTTTTGTTGTATGAGACTGTGCAGATAACCCGTTGGGCACCGGTATACAGTTGCTCTATCAATGTATATGCTGCCTTCAGTTTCATCCGCATGTCAGAGCCCAGATGAGCAACATGGCTACCTGAAACGGTTTAAGAATTCACTGTTAAACCGGAAATTTTAGAGATGGTTAATCGAGCTCTGTACACAAGGTACTTACCAAATATCGCAGACGTCATAGCATTTACTTGATGTTTCAACCCGGTTAGCTCTTCTGCCACCGGTTTAAGCGCTGCCTCGGCGTCCTCAGCCCGTTTCAACAAAGTAGCCTTTTCAGTTTCCCAGTTGGCACGTTCAGTTTTGAAACCGTCCTTCAGCTGTTCCATGGATGTTAAAGCGCCTTTTAGTTCCTGTTTAGCCTTGGAGGTCTCTGCTTGCTGGGACTTGATATTCTCTTGAAGATCAGAAATTTGGGAACCTTGGTTGTTTATATCAGCCTGCAACAGTCAGATGATGAAGATGTTAATATTTTTCTCAAAAGTCCCAAGCATATAACCAGTTGTACACTTGGCACTTGGGGGCTAATGCAGATTGCTTCTTTCCTGCTGATTATTTAAAGTCCCAAGGCTCAATACAAGTATTAATCTTGGCACTTGGGGGCTAATGCGGATTGATTCTTTCCTGCTGATTATTTAAAGTCCCAAGGCTCAATACAAGTATTAATCTTGGCACTTAGGGGCTAATGTGTATTTGATCAGAAAATAAACAGGCAAGGGAATTGACAAAATGCAGTATGGAACATAAAGTCCCGGTTTATCTCCAAGAGACAAACCGGCCCTTGGGGGCTACAATGAAGTGGATATACAGAACAGGAAAGATTAAAAGTGTTTGGAAGATTACCTCATAACGCTCCTTCATCATGTTCACCAAGCCGGCCTCATAATCTCGACTTGTATATAGGTGGTTTAAGAATCCGGAATGAAGATCCTGGGCCGTAAGGTTAACATAGCTGGATAAATCTGTCTTCTCTTTCCCCTTGCCCATAGCAACATATTCCTCCTTGGCAGTATGCTTTGATAAAGCAACCGGATTGCCTGGGATGGTGTGAGCAGTACCGGTGATAATAACATCATCATCACCACCTTTTGACGGGCTCGGCGGATTGACAATATCCCTGGCTGGGCTTGGCGGATCGGCAGCTGGGCTCGGCGGATTAGCAGCTGGACTTGGAGGAGTAGCATGCGGGCTTGATGGATTAACATGAGTAGCCGGATCAGCTTCCGGCGGATCAGCATCAGTGTTTGGACCTTGTGGGGCAGAATCATCCATGACAGTATCAGTGTCTCTGCCTGCACCTTCTGGGGTTTTCTCCGGTTCAACTTCATCAGTGGGGGGACTGGTTTTTGCTTTCTTGCTCAGTCGGGCTTTGGCGCTACAATATCAAACAAAGGTTAGTATGGTAAACCGACACACGTAGGAAAAGCTGAAGGGCAGTATACTTACCCAGCGACGGTCTTGAGGGGAGGCAATTGCCTGGTTGATGAGTCGCCAGATGAAGAATTGGAAGTAACCTGATAATTCGAGTCAGACGGATTAAGTGGGTATCGGAAGCAACCTGCCAAGGGATAAGGTTTATTAAAAGAGGAAGAGACCTCTGGACGACGTTTTCGGGGTGGAGTGTCTGGTAAACCGGAGGAAGTGACTTGTTGGCCACTGTGCCGGGTTGTGCGACGACCTTCATGTTGCCGTGTATTCAAAGAAAATTGTGGATCCAAATGAGCAAGAGGGTGAGAGTATTTTACTTTCCGAACTGCACGACAAAGTTTTTGAATCGGCACATGATCTGAATCGGAGGAAAGGGAGATTACCTCTACATGGTCGGCACGACTAGCTTCCGCATCATCCTGGTAATAGTTATTGTCAATAAGATGTACAAAAATGTCACATCCCTAGTTCTGGTATGCTCAAGGCTAGCTAGTCATGTGTGCATCATGTTTAAATTCCATTTAAATTTGAAATGGGGATTTGTGAAACCCTCAGAATCATTTCTGGAAATGACCCAAATAAAAATTGCTCCAAAAAGGTCCAAGAAAATGTTCATGTTGCTCTCTGAAAATATTGGATAGAGATAAAAATCAAACCAATATTTTTAGGAGCTCATAGATATTTATTTTGGGCATTTGGATTAATCCGGTAATTATTTTGCCTTGGATATATATATGTTATATATATATATAATATGTCCAAAAAATTATGCTAATTGCTGAGAAGCTCTGGAATAATACCACGAGTTCCTACAAAAATTGGCATAAGAAAATAAAATGATTTAGTGTTTAAAACTAAATCAAAACAAATTACAGAGAACAAAAAAAAACAGAAATGGAAAAGAGGAACTACCTGGACTTACCCGCGGCCTGGCACTGTGCGGCCTGGCCTGGCCCAGCCGCCCAGCAGGCCAGCCCAGCCAGCTGGCCGTGCCAGTCGTCCCCTTTCTCGCGCCAGAAGGACAGGGGCACGCGCCGGCGCGCACGGCTACGCGTCCGACCGGGGCCACGTCTCCCCGCCACCTCCTGCTTCTCCCCCTCGTCGTCTGGATGCCCCGCGCGACGCCACGCGCCGCCCCGACCGCTCTCACTCTCCCCCTGCTCTCTCCCTCGCCGTTACCCACCTCACCGAACGTGCCCGCTTCCGCCGACGAGCACCACCGTGGCCACCGCTTCCCCCTCGCCCTCTCTTCGAGTCCGGGTGCTCCGCCTCGTCGCCCGCATCGTCCTCGACAAGCCAAGCGACCAGGGACGCGCTGCATCACCGCCACCATCGTCGTCTTCAACCTCCTGACGCTGGAGATCCGCCTCGCCGCCCGTCGACTCCAGCCTTCCCCGGGCTCGCCGTCGACACCGTCGAGTCCGCAGTGAGCCTCTGCTCCGTTTCCCTCTCCCCGTTCCTTCGTTCCCGCGTCGTAGCCCCCTTCCCCTGCCATGACTGTAGCTCCTCGCTGCCGGTAATGTCACCGCCATTGTTCTAGCTCGCATTAGTTGCACCCGAGCACACGACCGTGCTCCTGGTGCCACGAGGGTGCCGCAGAGGCCCTCGGGTGGCCTCCCCGTGCCCCGCAGCCCGCTCCCGCTCGAAGCCCGAGCTCGACCGAGCTCCGGCCGCCGCCATGAGCTTCGCTCCGGCGAGCTCCGGCCACCCTGCGTCCTCCCGTCGCCTCCTCCGGATGCGCATGAGCGCCAGGAACCCGCAGAGCCCGCCGCGCGGCGTTTGGTCGCCGGAGGGTGAAACCCGAGGCCCTCCGCCGCGTCTGGACTCGCCGACGGCTAAACGCCGGCGACCGCAGAGCGTTGACCGGCATGGGTTGACCCCACTGCCCGGTTTGACTTCCCCCTCTCTCTCACTGACTTGCGGGGCCTGCCCAACTAATTACTCTAGTTAGCACTAATTAACTAGTTAGGTTAGTTACTACAGTCACTGACAAGTGGGCCCTGCCCAGTCAGTTAGGGCTAACTAACTTAGTTAGTTGACTGGGTCACTGACCAGTGGGTCCCATTGGTCAGGTTTGACCTGGTCAACGCCGGTTGACCTGTTGACGTCGTGCTGTCGTCATGCTCACGCAGTTATTCTTTTCCTGGATTTAAAATAATCAGGAAAATCCAGAAAATGATTCAAACTTCAAAAAATCATAGAAATTCAACCATAGCTCAGATTGAAATAAATAATATATGAAAAATTATCAGAAAAATTCAATCTATCCATCTGTACCAGTTTTATTCATGAAAAAACAACTTATACATGCTGTATATGAGAAAACACATTATGGCATATATAAGAGCTTAATTTGGAGTTGCATTTGAACCCTTGGTTCAAATGGACTTCATTCAAATTGAATACTAGTTGCATTAGCTCAAACAACATCACATATTCATGCCATGTTCATGCATCATGTTGTTGCATATGATTGTGTTTTGGTTTTCGACACCGTTCCTTCTCGATAGGTCCTGCTCCGGAGACCGTTCTAGAGTACCTGTATGAGGAGCAGTGCCCCCTCTGTTGATCTACCAGGCAAGCAAACCCCCTTGTTCATTCCAATACAATCCTACTCTCTCGCTCCTGCTCTCAGTTATTGCATTGGGACAACAACGTTTCAACTGCTACTTTGTGCTGCGGTAGTTGAACCCATTCCTCTGCATGACCTATCATTGCCATAGTAAATAGTTGAAACCCACTAGCATGTGTAGGAGTTGATTGAGCCATGTTGTGTTCCTACCATGCCATGCCTGCTATTGCTTAGAGTTGTGTCAGGTCTGATTCATTGGGAATGAATTGGAGTGTTATGATATGTTCTGGTGCTGAGAGTGAAGTGTGTGAACACGATTTGGTAAAGGTAGCGGTGAGAGGCCATGTAGGAGTACATGGTGGGTTGTCTCACTAGAACCATCCTTAAGCACTGAGTTCTATGTATGTCGTCCAATGACTCGATACTACCACACATTGGGTTCCGGTAACTCGACCCCTCTCGACTTATTAACCAACTTGATCTCTGTCCAGGAGTCGCAACTAGTTTTTGGTGTTTGTAGGTAGTGTTAGTAGTCTACCAAGTGGCACCCGGCCAGGTGGGCTTGGGACAGACTAGGCACAAGTGGCACGGTGTACCAAGCATAGATCCATCCGGCAAAGTGGGCTTGGGAACCCTGCACACATCCTTTGGGGCCGTGAGCGACACCCAGGCCAGATCTCCTTGCGGATGGAACCCGAATAGGCGATAAACCTGGAATAGAGTCTTGTGTGGTTAGTTAGGTCGTGGCCGACACCCTCGCCAGGCTTCCGCTTGAAGGTTGCCGAGATACATGACGTGTACATGGCGGTAAGTGGCGAGAGCGTGTGTGAAGAAGTACACCCCTGTAGGGTTAACATGATCTATTCGAATAGCCAGGTCCACGGTTATGGACTTCTTGGATGCTTACGTGGTACATAGACAACTTGAAGTGGATACTCTAAAATGCTCAAGACAAGTGCGAGTACTATGGATGGCCTTCTCGTAGGGAGATGGGGATGAATCCATAGGAGTGCATTGTGTGGTGATTAGTGGACTCGTGTGTGCCGTATCACCTCAAAGAAGTTCTCGTAGTCGTAGAACAGGATAGCCACTGGGTCAAAGCTAGCTTGCTGCAACTAAACCCCACATTACCCTCTTGATACAAATGCATGTACGATAGGATCTGATGTAAGTCTTGCTGAGTACCTTTGTACTCATGTTGCTTTATTTATGTTTTTGCGGCGGAGACTTCGGTCTTTCTAGTCTTCTCGTGGACTTCGACGAGTAGCTTGTACCTCAGCTATGATCTTGATTGGATGTTGTAGATAGTCAGGCTCTTCAGCCTTTTTCATTTATAGATGTCTGTACTCAGACATGTAATGCTTCTGCTTGTTGCTTGTTTGCTCTGAATGTTGGGTCATGTGACCCCTGCTTGTAATAATGCTATGATGGCTCTTCTGAGCCTTTATCTATATGAGTTGTTGAGTTAAGCTGTGATGCCATGTTGTACAACACATACTTGCAAGTTATGCGTACGTGTAATGTGTATTGCTATGTGTGGGATCTGACTATCTAGTTGTTTATCCTTAGTAGCCTCTCTTACCGGGAAATGTCTCCTAGTGCTTCCACTGAGCCCTGGTAGCTTGCTACTGCTCCGGAACACTTAGGCTGGCCGGCATATGTCCTTCTTCGTTCTTGTGTCTGTCCCTTCGGCGAAATGTCACGTGGTGTCTACCGGAGTCTTGTTAGCCTGCTACAACCCGGTTTACCGGAGTCCTGCTAGCCAGTTGCTACAGCCCGGATTCACTCCTTGATGTCCAACACGTTTGTTGCTGGGTCATGTATGCATGTCCCTGTAAGTTAGTGCCACTTTGGGTTCACGACTAGCCATGTGAGCCCGGGTTCTTTGTCATATGGATGCTAGCGACACTATCATATACGTGTGCCAAAAGGCGCAAACGGTCCCGGGCATGGTAAGGCGACACCCATGGGAATACCGTGCGTGAGGCCGCAAAGTGATATGAGGTGTTACATGCTAGATCGGTGTGGCATAGAATCGGGGTCCTGACAGCTTTGGTATCAGAGCCTGACTGCCTATAGGATTATCAAGCCAAACTGGTCGAAGTTGAGTCTAGAATTTCTCTAGCTATGTAAGGGAATTGATTGTGGGAAGGAACGTAAGGCTCTTTTTACTCCTTATACCTCATGGCTTCTGATCTGAGTCATCCTATCTTTCCGACGGGGTTAAGGAAATAGGCTTTCTTTTCTGTCTATCAGGATCACGTGTTACTACTCCGTAGTCCCATAGGATTGGTTGATCAGAGTCGTATCCTAGTTTTCGAGTACTTCTGGTGTAGTCTGTTTAGTATGATCTCAGAACCTTGACTGGCGATGTTGAGTTGTTGTACTACTCCATTTTAGCAGGATGTCCCATTTTGAGCATTCTACTACCGTTATGCTACCGGAATTTCCCTAGGAGTTCGAGAGTTACTAATCTCCTTGTCCAACATTCTATAGCCTACAGCTGGTGCTGATTCCGTCCTTGGTTTCGTTTCTCAGGATGTCATCAGTTAAGCAAAGTTCTGTTGCTCGTAGCCAGAACCACGAAGATGGTAGGGATGAGGATCCTCCCGAACAACCTTCGTTGATAGAGTTCATGTTAGAGATGGAGAGAAATAAGCGTGAGTCTAACCGCTTGTTGGCACGTATCGAGGAGAACACCACACATCAGTTCAAAGGGTTTACAACCATTCATGACTTCATTCGCTTGCACCCACCTACCTTTCATCATTCCATCGAGCCACTCGTTGCAGATGATTGGCTCCGTAGCATCACTCATAAGCTGCGTTCCGCAAATCTAGCTGAAGATGACAAGGTCACCTATGCTACATACCACCTGGAAGGTCGTGCTAGTCTTTGGTGGCAGAACTATGAGGCTATGCTTCCAGCTGGCCACATTCCTACCTGGAGGGATTTCACCGAGGCTTTTCGCGAGCACCACATACCTCAGGCCCTCATCGATCACAAGAGAGAAGAGTTCTGTAGATGGCTGTTGATGCTTACAGTAGAGAGTTTGAGAACCTCGCCCGTTATGCCACATAAGAGGTGTCCACGGACGCCAAGAAGCAGGCTAGGTTCCGGAAGGGTCTCAACCCCAAGTTGCGTCATGATCTCCACCTGCATCATTGTGATACATTCCAAGCTCTTGTGAACAAGGCCATTAATACAGAGACAACTCGGCTCACTTACGAGGAGTCTCGTAAGCACACCCCTGATTTGGGATCTTCCTCCGGTTCTAGTTCTCAGAAGCGCCAGATTTGGGTTCCAAACTCCGCTCTTCCACCCGGATATACACCGAGGCCGTCTTATGTGGCACCTCATCCAGTTCAGCAGTATGCTCCACCCAGCCCTATTGGTGGACCGCCTGCCAATGCGGGTCCACGTCCTACCTCCAAGATTTGTTAGAAGTGCGGAGAGCCAGGCCACATTGCCCGTATTTGCTCTCAGACCAGTGTTGCTCTATCCCAGCCCGAGAAGTCTGTTGGCCGTGGTAAGCCATCACGCAAGATGATCAGTGCCAAGTCAGCTCCCACTAAACGTGGACGTGTGCATCACGTCTCAGCTAAAGACGCTCATGATGATCCAGATGTCGTTCTTGGTACACTCCTTGTCAACTGTCATCCAGCATCGGTTCTGTTCGATACTGGAGCGTCTCATTCCTTTATATCTGAAAGCTATGCCCGCTTGCACGACATGTCATTTTGTGATATGCCCTCTCCGCTACTTATTCAAACTCCTAGATCCAAATGGCAAACTTCTAGTGTAAGCCATGATAACGAAATCCTTATAGACAGACTTGTATTCCTTGCATCACTTATATCCCTCAAGTCTACAGATATTAACATCATCTTGGGTATGGACTGGATGAAAGCTCATTATGCCAAGATTGATTGTTACACCAGGTCTGTTCAGCTTACACACCCATCTGGCAAAATAGTCATTGTCTCCACTAGAGTTGCAAGGCATTAGCTCTATTCCCTTAATGCCAGCCCTCTTCCAGACCTTGAAGATATCCCGGTAGTCCGTGACTTTCCGGATGTCTTTCCAGAGGAACTGCCAGGTGTTCCACCCGGCAGAGATGTAGAGTTCGTCATAGATCTTATCCCAGGAACCGCTCCAATCTCTAGGAGACCTTACAAGATGGCGCCCTTAGAACTAGCCGAGCTTAAGAAACAACTTGATGAGTCCTTGCAAAAGGGTTTCATCCGTCCTAGTTCTTCTCCTTGGGCTTGCCCCATCCTCTTCATCAAGAAGAAGGATGGTACGGACTAGATGGTTGTAGATTATTGTCCCGTTAATCTGGTCACGATAAAGAACAAATATCCGCTTCCCAGGATCAACGACCTGTATGATCAGCTCGCTGGATCCTCAATCTTTTCCAAGATGGATTTGAGGTTAGGCTACCACCAAATCAAGATCAGAAACGGGGACATCCCCAAGACAGCCTTTGTCACTCGTTATGGTCAGTATGAGTACACCGTCATGTCCTTCGGTCTAACCAACGCTCCAGCTACATTCTCCTGCTTGATGAACTCGATCTTCATGGAATACTTAGATAAATTCGTCGTGGTTTACCTCGATGATATTCTTATTTACTCAAAGAACGAGGAAGATCATGCCGAACATCTTAGACTTGTGTTAGAAAAACTCAGAGAGCACCGCCTTTATGCCAAGTTCTCCAAGCGTGAATTTTGGTTGCCAGAAGTGACCTATTTGGGCCACGTGATATCTGGTAAGGGCATTGCTGTCAATCCCGAGAGAGTTAAGGCCGTTCTTGATTGGACTCCACCTGAAACTGTTAAACAAGTTAGGAGTTTCCTTGGTCTAGCCAGCTATTGTTGCCGCTTTGTTGAAAACTTCTCTAAAGTGGACAAACCCCTCATAGAACTTCTCAAGAAAGATAAAAAGTTTGAGTGGTCCACACAGTGTGAGCACAGTTTTCAGGAACTGAAAAGACGCCTGACTTCTGCTCCCATACTTGTGCCACCGGATTTCACTAAAGACTTTGTTATCTACTGCGACGCCTCACGACAGGGACTAGGTTGCATTCTTATGCAGGATCATCATGTGATTGCCTATGCATCTCGACAGTTGCATCCACATGAGGAGAATTATCCTTCACATGATCTAGAGCTTGCAGCCGTAGTCTATGCACTCAAGACCCGGCGACATTACCTTCTTGGTAAATGTTGCAAGATCTACACCGATCACCAGAGTCTCAAGTATATCTTCACCCAACCAGATTTGAACCTTAGGCAAAGACGTTGGTTGGAGGTGATCTCAGATTATGATCTAGGGATTACCTACACTCCATGCAAAGCCAATGTCATGGCTGATGCGCTAAGTCGTAAATCCTATTGCAACAATCTCATGTTGCAGCAAGGCCAACCACTTCTCCATGAGGAATTATGTAAGCTTAACCTTCACATTGCTCCTCACGGATTCCTTTCTACCTTGGTGGCGAAACCTACCCTTGTGGATTATATCATAGAAGCCTAGAAGCATGATACGGGGATTACCCGGATCAAGAGAAACATTGCCACGGGTATTGCTGGTAGTTTCTCTATAGATAATCGAGGTGTCGTTCTATTTGGGAACCGCCTGGTGGTCCCCAAGAAACAACATCTTTGACAATTGATTCTTAAGGAGGCGCATGAATCTCCTCTCACGATTCATCCCGGTAGTACTAAGATGTATCAGGACCTACGCCAGAGGTTCTGGTGGACTAGGATGAAGAGAGAAATCGCTTAGTTCATTGCCAACTGTGACGTTTGTCGTCGCGTTAAGGCAGAGCATCAAAGACCTGCTGGCACCCTTCAGCCTTTAGCTATTCCTGAGTGGAAATGGGATAAAGTTGGTATGGACTTCATCACCGGCTTTCCCAGGACCAAGAGAGGGAATAATGCTATCTTCGTAGTCATTGATCGTCTCTCCAAAGTGGCACACTTCCTACCTGTTCGAGAGAGTATCACTGCTAGTCAGCTCGCTGACTTATATATTTCCCGAATAGTGTCACTTCACGGTGTTCCACTAGAGATCAATTCAGACCGTGTAGTCTTTTCACTTCTCAATTCTGGGAGAGTTTCCAAACTGCCATGGGAACCCATCTTTCCTTCAATACCACTTTCCACCCTCAGTCGAGTGGTCAGGTGGAAAGGGTCAACCAAATTCTCAAAGACATGCTTAGAGCTTGCGTTATCTCATTCGGTATGGATTGGGAGAAATGTCTTCCTTCCGCCGAGTTTGCTTATAACAATAGCTATCAATCCAGTCTCAAGAAAGCTCCTTTTGAGATTCTCTATGGATGAAGATGTCGAACACCTTTGAACTGGTCAGAAACCAATGAAAGACAATTCTTTGGACCGGACATGATCCAGGAGGCAGAAGAGCAAGTTCGCATCATTCGTGAGAATTTTAAAACAACCCAGTCTCATCAAAAGAGCCAGTATGATCGTCATCCTAAGGATATGACTTATGAAGTTGGCAACAAAGCTTACCTTCGGGTTACTCCTTTGAAGGGTACCCATCGTTTCGGTATCAAGGGCAAGTTGGCTCCTTGTTACATTGGTCCTTTTCGCATTCTCGCTAAATGAGGAGAGGTTGCCTACCAGTTGGAACTACCCCCACATCTTTCCAGAGTGCATGATGTCTTCCACGTCTCTCAACTCAGGCGTTGCTTCTCGGTTCCTATCCGCGAAGTGGACCACGAAACGCTTGATCTCCAAGATAACCTCACTTACCGAGAGTACCCGGTTCGCATTCTTGATCAAGCAGAGCGTGTCACCCGTCGTCAGAACATCAAGTTTCTCAAGGTTCAGTGGTCTCATCATTCCGAGAGGGAAGCTACCTGGGAGCGAGAAGATCGTCTTCGACTGGAGTACCCCACTTTCTTTCCGTCGACCCCTGAATCTCGGGACGATATTCTTTCAAGTGGGGGCGAGTTGTCACATCCCTAGTTCTGGTATGCTCAAGGCTAGCTAGTCATGTGTGCATCATGTTTAAATTCCATTTAAATTTGAAATGGGGATTTGTGAAACCCTCAGAATCATTTCTGGAAATGACCCAAATAAAAATTGCTCCAAAAAGGTCCAAGAAAATGTTCATGTTGCTCTATGAAAATATTGGACAGAGATAAAAATAAAACGAATAATTTTAGGAGCTCATAGATATTTATTTTGGGAATTTGGATTAATCCGGTAATTATTTTGCCTTGGATATATATATGTTATATATATAATATATGTCCCAAAAATTATGCTAATTGCTGAGGAGCTCTGGAATAATACCACGAGTTCCTACAAAAATTGGCATAAGAAAATAAAATAATTTAGTGTTTAAAACTAAATGAAAACAAATTACAGAAAACAAAAAAAGAAACAGAAATGGAAAAGAGGAACTACCTGGACTTACCCGCGGCCTGGCACTGTGCGGCCTGGCCTGGCCCAGCGGCCCAGTAGGCCGGCCCAGCCAGCTGGCCGTGCCAGTCGTCCCCTTCCTCGCGCTAGGAGGACAGGGGCATGTGTCGGCGCACGCGGCCACGTCTCCCCGCCACCTCGTGCTTCTCCTCCTCGTCGTCTGGATGCCCCGCGCGACGCCACGCGCCGCCCTGACCGCTCTCACTCTCCCCCTGCTCTCTCCCTCGCCGTTCCCCACCTCACCGAACGCGCCCGCCGCCACCGACGAGCACCGCCGCGACCACTGCTTCCCCCTCGCCCTCTCTTCAAGTCCGGCTGCTCTGCCTCGTCGCCGGCATCGTCCTCGACGAGCCAAGCAACCAGGGAAGCGCTGCATCGCCGCCACCATCGTCGTCTTTAACCTCCCGACGCCGGAGATCCGCCTCACCGCCCGCCGACTCCAGCCCTTCCCCGAGCTCACCGTCGACACCGTCGAGTCCGTAGTGAGCCTCTGCTCCGTTTCCCTCTCCCCGTTCCTCCGTTCCTGCGTCGTAGCCCACTTCCCCCGCCATGGCCATAGCTCCTCGACACCGGTCATGTCGCCGCCGTTGTTCTAGCTCGTGTTAGTCGCACCCTAGCACACGACCGTGCTCCTGGTGCCACGAGGGTGCCGCAGAGCCCCTCGGGTGGCCTCCTCGTGCCCCGCAGCCCGCTCCTGCTCGAAGCCCAAGCTCGACCGAGCTCCGGCCGTCGCCATGAGCTTCGCTCCGGCGAGCTCCGACCACCCTGCGTCCTCCCGTCGCCTCCTCCGGATGTGCATGAGCGCCAGGAACCCGTAGAGCCCTCCGCACGGCGTTTGGTCGCCGGAGGGCAAAACCCGAGGCCCTCCGCCGCGTCTGGACATGCCTGCGGCTAAACGCCGACGACCGCAGACCGTTGACCGGTGTGGGTTGACCCCACTGCCCAGTTTGACTTCCCCCTCTCTCTCACAGACTTGCGGGCCCTGCCCGACTAATTACTCTAGTTAGCACTAATTAACTAGTTAGGTTAGTTACTACAGTCACTAACTAGTGGGCCCTGCCCAGTTAGTTAGGGCTAACTAACTTAGTTAGTTGACTGGGTCACTGACTAGTGGGTCCCACTGGTCAGGTTTGACCTGGTCAACGTTGGTTGACCTGCTGACGTCGTGCTATCGTCATGCTGACGTAGTTATTCTTTTTCTGGATTTAAAATAATCAGGAAAATCTAGAAAATGATTCAAACTTCAAAAAATCATAGAAATTCAACCGTAGCTCAGATTGAAATAAATTATATATGAAAAATTATCAGAAAAATTCAATCTATCCATATGTACCAGTTTCATGCATGAAAAAACAACTTATACATGCTGTATATGAGAAAACACATTATGGCATATATAAGAGCTTAATTTGGAGTTGCATTGGAACCCTTGGTTCAAATGGACTTCATTCAAATTGAATATTAGCTCAAACAACATCACATATTCATGCCATGTTCATGCATCATGTTGTTGCATATGATTTTGTTTTGATTGTCGACGCCGTTCCTTCTCGATAGGTCCTGCTCTGGAGACCGTTCCAGAGTACATGTCTGAGGAGCAGTGCCCCCTCTGTTGATCTACCAGGCAAGCAAACCCCCTTGTTCATTCCAATACAATCCTACTCTCTCGCTCCTGCTCTCAGTTATTGCATTAGGTCAACAACGTTTCAACTGCTACTTTGTGCTGCGGTAGTTGACCCATTCCTCTGCATGACCTGTCATTGCCACAGTAAATAGTTGAAACCCACTAGCATGTGTAGGAGTTGATTGAGCCATGTTGTGTTCCTACCATGCCATGCCTGCTATTGCTTAGAGTTGTGTCAAGTCTGATTCATTGGGAATGAATTGGAGTGTTATGATATGTTCTGGTGCTGAGAGTGAAGTGTGTGAACACGATTTGGTAAAGGTAGCGGTGAGATGCCATGTAGGAGTACATGGTGGGTTGTCTCACTGGAACCGTCCTTAAGCACTGAGTTCATGTATGTCGTCCGATGACTCGATACTACCACACATTGGGTTCCGGTAACTCGACCCCTCTTGACTTATTAACCAACTTGATCTCTGTCCAGAACTCACAACTAGTTTTTGGTGTTTGTAGGTAGTGTTAGTAGTCTACCAAGTGGCACTCGGCCAGGTGGGCTTGGGACAGACTAGGCACAAGTGGCACGGTGTACCAAGTGTAGATCCATCCGACGGGGTGGGCTTGGGAACCCTGCACACATCATTTGGGGCCGTGAGCGACACCCCGGCCGGATCTCCTTGCGGATGGAACCTGAATTGGCGATAAACCTGGACTAGAGTCTTGTGTGGTTAGTTAGGTCGTGGCCGACACCCTCGCCAGGCTTCCGCTTGAAGGTTGCCGAGATACATGACGTGTACATGGCGGTAAGTGGCAACAACATGTGTGAAGAAGTACACCCCTGCAGGGTTAACATGATCTATTCGAATAGCTGGGTCCGCGGTTATGGACTTCTTGGATGCTTACGTGGTACATAGACAACTTGAAGTGGATACTCTAAAATGCTCAAGACAAGTGCGAGTACTATGGATGGCCTTCTCGTAGGGAGATGGGGATGAATCCATAGTAGTGTATTGTGTGGTGATTAGTGGAATCATGTGCGCCATATCACCTCAAAGAAGTTCTCGTAGTCATAGAATAGGATAGCCACTAAGTCAAAGCTGGCTTGCTGCAACTAAACCCCACATTACCCTCTTGATACAAATGCATGTATGATAGGATCTGATGTAAGTCTTGCTGAGTACCTTTGTACTCATGTTGCTTTATTTATGTTTTTGCAGCGGAGACTTTGGTCTTTCTAGTGTTCTCGTGGACTTCGACGAGTAGCTTGTACCTCAGCTACGATCTTGATCGGATGGTGTAGATAGTCAGGCTCTTCAGCCTTTTTCATTTATAGATGTCTGTACTCAGACATGTAATGCTTCCGCTTGTTGCTTGTTTGGTCTGAATGTTGGGTCATGTGACCCCTGCTTGTAATAATGCTATGATGGCTCTTCTGAGCCTTTATCTATATGAGTTGTTGAGTTAAGCTGTGATGCCATGTTGTACATCACATACTTGCATGTTATGCGTACGTGTAATGTGTATTGCTATGTGTGGGATCTGACTATCTAGTTTTTTATCCATAGTAGCCTCTCTTACCGGGAAATGTCTCCTAGTGCTTCCACTGAGCCCTGGTAGCTTGCTACTGCTCCAGAACACTTAGGCTGGCCGGCATATGTCCCTCTTCGTTCCTGTGTCTGTCCCTTCGGGGAAATGTCAAGCGGTGTCTACCGGAGTCCTGCTAGCCCAGTTGCTACAGCCCGGATTCACTCACTGATGACCGACACGTTCGTTGCTGGGTCATGTATGCCTGTCCCTGTAAGTTAGTGCCACTTTGGGTTCACGACTAGCCATGTCAGCCCGGGTTCTTTGTCATATGGATGCTAGCGACACTATCATATACGTGTGCCAAAAGGTGCAAACGGTCTCGGCATGGTAAGGCGACACCCGTGGGAATACCGTGAGTGAGGCCACAAAGTGATATGAGGTGTTACATGCTAGATCGGTGTGGCATAGAATCGGGGTCCTGACAGAAAAATAAGCCAAGGGAGTCAAGTTCTACCTCTTGTTCCGTTTCCTCGATATCTTCGGGCGGATCAGAGGACTCGGTGGTTTTCTTCTTGGCTGGTCTCTTTGTGACTTTGCTTTTGGCACGAGGGGCCCTCGCCGGTTTATCTTGAGCTTTCCTCTTCCAGAAGGAATCTTTGGCCTGTAAAATTAAATAAAGGATTATTATAGCAGTGTTAAAGCGGAGACGGATCAAAAGGCACAAGGTTAATTTTTTTACCGCTGGCGGTTTGTTGGAGGCGTAAAAAGGGCGCAACCCAGTTTTGCTGCATGTAGTGATCAGTTTGTCTAGCATCTTCTTCATAGATTCATTGACTTCATCATTAGTCATTTCTATTTCATTAAACCGTTGAGGATCCTTGATGTCGCCGGTATACTCATGCATCAACCCGGAGCGGCGGCTTAAAGGTAGGATACTCCATGAAACCCAGCAGTGAACAAGGTCAACACCAGGTAAACGGTTGGCTAGGAGAGTCCAAAGCTTGGCGAGTTGAGGTGCATAAGCTTGTCGTTCTTTGGCAGTTAGTCGTTGAGGTAACGGGTGGACGTTGCTAAGCCGGTGAGCACGGTAGCCCGGCAAAGGATTTTCTCCAGCAGGAGCAGTGTTCTGACAATAAAACCATGTTTGGTTCCAGTCTTTGGGGTGGCTGTGATGTTTTGCATGAGGGAAATCAACTTCTTTCCTCTTCTGGATTGACACCCCACCAAGTTCAGTGTTGGGACCATCAGAGAACTCAGTTGCAAGTGGCGAATTGCTTGGTCATTTTGAAAAACAAACTATAAAAGAAATGTGAAGGCCGGTTTATGATTCAAGGTTAATGTGGGTTAACCGGTGTTAAACCGGGGAATTTTATCAAGGCATATATGTGAGGTGAACCGGAAACTACTACTCAAGTCAAGATGGTGGTTTAAGTGAGGGCTAATGGTATCTGGCGGATTATCAACTACTAAAGATTAAACAGCCGATAACGGAAGGAGCAGATCTGAAATCTACTAAGTGTTGCAGAAACAAGTTTCACAAGATGGTGATATAATTTTGGATCTACCACAGTTTTACAAAAGGAAAAAAATTCTAACCCTAAAGGTCGCGACAGCAGAAGAGTGCGTATGCCTGGGCAGGATCTCATGCAGTAAAAAGTAGTCTCCAAGGGTAATTAGGGGCGCTGAACTACTACCACACACCTTTGCTATCAGTTTTAGGTCTATTTATGAGATCTAGGAGAGGAAAAGGAAAAATGAGGAAGAACACCGATGAACAGAAGAACCCTAATGCAGATCTAACAGTTGTAAAGAGGGGTACTTACTAATGCTGCGAGGCAGCGGAGGGGCGGCGCAGTCTATCTGATCAAGAACAGGTTGATGCAGTGGCCTTGTTAATGCAGTGCTCGAAGGATGACGGCGGCGCCGGAGCTCGAGTTCTTTAGAGTCGCGAGGAAGAAGAAGATGAGAAGGGGCGAGGGGGAAAAAGGGAAGGACCCTCGATCCTATTTATGAAGGCAAGATGATAAAATGGCAGGCGCGAAAATCAAGGGTCTTGAAGCGGCAAAAGAGGGGGCAGTTGTTGCCTCGATCTGCGGGAATTAATTAAGAGAAGGGAATCTTCATAAATCTTTTTATGCAGAGATAACATCATGACGATTTACTGCAGTGTCAGAAGATGACATCACGGTGGTTTACCAAAGTTTATAGGGAGATGATAATATGGCGGTTTACAAGAGTCATTAGAAAATGCTCACGGAATTTTTCTAAGTATTGAAGATTGACATGAACAGGTTCAAATCAATCTGGGGCCTAATGTTGATGATATAACTACTGAGTGTAAACCGCCTAGGAGGGGCCGGTTCATGCTCAACTATACTGAAGCCCATGAAGACAAGAAAATGGCGCTTTACTGATAAAGCTTAGAGGCCCAAAGCCCAGAGGCGGAGTAGGGCCCATAGTGGTAAACCGCCATAGTTGTATAACTTGTATTGTAAGATAGGGAAAGGGAGAGACCGAGCCGAACACTTGTATGAGTCGGCCTCGGGACTCTGTAAACCGGCCGGGCGTCAACCTGTGTATATAAAGGGACGACCCGACGGAGGTTCAGGGACAACACACAACAACTAGAGACCCAGACAAAGCGTATTTGCTCCTTGGTCATCGAAACCCCAATAATCCCATCACAACTAGACGTAGGCTTTTACCTTCATCGTAAGGGGCCGAACTAGTATAAAACTCTCGTGTCCCTTGTCCGGTTTAACCCCTTCAGGCTAATCTTGTTGCGATGGATCCACGACTAAGTCCTTCTACTAGGACATCTGACGTGATATTTCCACGACACAACTCGTTGTTTCTCCTCACCAGTTTCTTGATCTTCTTCATGTGGATAATTTGTTGATTCTCCTGTCGATGAATTTGATCTCCCATCTCTTGAATGTAAGCTGCAATTGATCCATCCTTCCTGGTACAAGTCATCTCCCATTTGTCATCTCGGCGGCCACATATCTGGTAGACGGTATTCTCCAGTTCCTTGTGATACACTTCACATATGCGTCCAAAGGTGATATGTGCAGCCATGCTCTTTCGAAAACTCCAGCTTGGTGCATCCAGGTAGAAATCAATAGGCTCCATTGTTGGCGCAAAGGTCCTCCCAGGTATCCAGACTTTGACCTTCCAACACTCCTCTTCCGGTATAGATGTAGAGAAAGTCCCCATGAAGCTTGGTAATCCGATGTTCAGATACTTAGTGACTTCCTTCAAGTGCTTTCCGAAAGGGGTGTCATCATCCGGCTGAGTGAACTTGTTCCTGGGATCCGCCATCTATACAGTAGAAAGAGAGGAGAATTAGAAATCAGTAGAGAAGAGAAATCTTGTGGCTTATTCTAGTGGTCGCGTCCTATAGTCAGCGTGTGCTCTGATACCATCTTGTAGCAACCAGACCTCAAACGGTCAAGTCTCTGTGCATCAGTGTCATCCCTGGATTGGTAATGCTAACATGCACAGTAGTCAAGGAATTATAGCAGAGTTTCAATAACACACTTATTCCATCGAGTCATCATAAAGAGTATGATTACATAAATAAATGGCTGAAGGCCATCTAAACTAGATAACTGCGGAAGCTTCAAAGGTAAATGAGTCCATCAACTCCAACGGCATAGCTGAGTGCAAAACAACGACCTATCGCACCTTATTCATCGTCTGAGTAGTCTGCAACATAAGAAGTTGCAGCCCGAAATGGGTCAGCACATGGAATATGCTGGCATAGTTACACTATAAAGCAATGATAATGCAAGAACTCTATCTACATGCAATATTTGGCTAGTGGAGGCTGTAAGTTTCATGGTTTTGCATAAAGCTAGTTTTTCCCTACAAGAAAGGAATAAATTTATTTAACTACTCCCATGTTGCCCATTATTTGAGAAGGTAACCACAACTCAAATCTCAATTAAAAATATCATCATTAACCCAACATCATAATTAATTAAAGTAACGTGATGATATCACATCAATAGATTCAAGTACAAGATACTCAAGACGTCCATAATCGGGGACACGGCTAACCATGATCAGTTTATACACTCTGCAGAGGTTTGCACACTTTTCCCCACAAGACTTGACCGCATCCATGTTCGGATGATCGAGACATAGCCTTTCTGAAGCATTAACTCTCTACTCCGGGTAGACAGTACCACCTACAACCCTCTACATCTGCTAGTCCACCTCTTCAAGAGCTCACGCAACTTACTCAACTATGCTAGAGCCCATAATGGCTTGTGACTGCACAAGGAAGTTTCTAGCATGAATAATCTTATGATCCCTTTGAGCCTGGGTGGCATTTCATAGGATAATCACACGGTAACCCTGGGATTTCCAAAAACAGGTAACACTGGGTTCCCTAGGTTCCTCAACCAATCCACCCAGATGTGTATTTAAGTTACCACCTTAATGTTATCCATAATTAAAATAACTCTCAAACTTCCATGTGTGAATCACGATCCAATCCCCGTGTACGAGCATGGCTAAGCAATAATAAGCATAACATATATTCCCGGGGTTATCAAAAGGTATTTGGTTCCTACCTCAAGCACTACAACCAAAACCACATATTCCCAATCCTACCAATGCAAATATTTGTGGGGCAGAACTAATGCATAGTAAAAACTGGGTATAAAAGAGTATGATCAAAGTGTAACTTGCCTTCCTGACGATCTGCAAACTCTAGAGATTCATAGCAATAAGCTTCGCACTCTGGATGATCTAGTGTAGACAAACAATAGCATACATAAGCAATCACTCAAACGAAACACGAGAAAAACAGAGAAAAGATCCAAATCAAACACAAAAGAAGCAAATGGCTTAAACTACCAAGAGTCAAAACCTAACCGCGATATTAACAAGTGAATTAGATCTTAATAGTAAGTACATGTGATTTGCTATGATCTGCAAAAAAAGATTCAACTCAAATAGAGCAACGGAACTCAAAATACGAATGAAACAAGATCGTTTACTAATCTAGACTATAGTCAAATTTTACACTACCAAAATCATGTTCAAGTTGATTAACTGAAAAGGGGGCTTGGAGGCGAAGATTTCGGCGCTGGTTTCATCTAATTTGGATAAATGAGTAAAAAGTTATACTAGTTTAAAAATCAGGGGCTGAATCACGATAAAAATAATCGCGGATAAGTCCCTAGCCGAAAATAAAATAAAAAGAAAAGACTAACGAACGAACGTTCGCTGTGTGAACCTAACCGGTGAACAACGTTCGTTAAAATGAACAAATGGACGAACGTCTGCTAAATAAAACAAACCGACGAAAACCGATCTAAAGAAATAAACCGGAAAAGTAAAAAAATCGGGGTTTAACCGAGAGAAACCGACTAGTCAAACGGAGTCAACGACGGCGGCTCCGGCGAGATCAGCGGTGGCGGTCGATGGCGCGACGGTGCGGTGGGTGGTGCGGTGACGGCGCGGCATGGGGAGCGGCGCGGCGGCTTGGCTGCTGCTGCTGTGGTGAGGCGGGGCAAAAGCGGCGGGGCGGCGGCGGCTTATAAGGTGGAGGGGGAGGGGTGCCTTGGCGGAGGTGGCAAGGCGGCGGTGGCGGTTTCTGGCTTGGACACGAGTCCGGTGGCGGCACAGCGCCCGCGCGGGGGAGGCAGCGGCGGCCCGCTCGGCTAGGCCGTTGGCCCAGTCGGGCGACGGAGGGAGATTTTTTTTAAATAATTTCGCCCGAAGAAGAAAATCCTAATAAAATATATATAAATAAAATCTAAAAATGCTAAAAACAATTTTCACCGTCTAAATGGAATATTTAGAACAAAATGAACATTTTTCTGGCCTAAAAATGCAGTTTCGAAAAATGCATATTTTTCTAATTCAAATAAAATAGCAAATAAAATACCAGAAAATTTATAATTTGATTTTAAATTCTTTCTCCAATATTTCTCTTAATTTGAATAAGTCATATTATCTTCTCTCATTTATTTCTTTAACATTGTAAATATTTGGAGAGAAAAATAATAAAAATCAAATTGATCCTTTCTTCAAATTTGAATAAAACTCAAATATGAATTTTGTGAAACCTCCAACTCTCTCCATGGGTCCTTGAGTTGCTTAAGATTTCTAGAATCTCAACCAAAATGCAAACAAATATGGTATGCATATGATGATCCATGTATAACATCCAAATTGAAAATTAGGATGTTACAGGTACTAGGAATGGGTTTAACTCACTATCTTCCTTGAAGTTCTGCCTGGCATCAGGGATATTACTCTGAAAGAGAAACAAGGAGAGAAATGACAGGTTTCACACATATACATGCAAAGATCATCACTGTGATGTCAATTCCATCCCATTTTATATTGGCAAATTCAAAGATATAATTTAAAATAACATTGACATAATATGGCATTGTCCATATCATCAGCCAAAATCAGTTAAGACAAAGTAGGAAATGACACAATGCAAGCGTGGGTAGCTTGACTACACCACCGGATTACAAATTTAGAACACGTGCATACATGTTGGCCTAAAGAACGGATCTATTATGATTAATATGGATGGTATGAATATGGAACATGGTTTTTACAACTACAATTTGAAACCGGCAGTTGTTGCAAACATGCAATCTGATGCAAACACCAAACTAAACAATAGTTTAGGAAATGATGCCTATCCAAATCCATACTAGAAAAAAGTTTGAAGGCTTGATAAGGATGGGCTTACGTTACAAGTTAACACCAGCTCTACAACGCCCTTCTCCATGTCGATGGAAGGATAATTCAAGAAATCCACCACAAAAACTTCTTCATAAGCGTTGCCTTTATTCTACATTTTGTAAAGAGTAAATATATATCTAATAATATTGGAAGAAATATAGGATAATGAACCTCAGATGGAGAGTGATGATGCATAATGAAATAGCTATCAATTAAGTATAGTGTTACAAGGCAAAAGATATTGACAAAAGACCTAACTTCTATAGTGGTATTGGCTTTATTCACCATTTTGGTAAGAGTAAATGTAGATCTGATAATTTGGAGAAAATGGAGGGTGAGGAAGACAAAAAGATGCAGAGTAATGCTAGACAATCAACTATATGTCAATGTAAGTACAGTAATACTACCTCCGTCCAGAATTACTTGTTGCTTAAATGGATGTATCTAACACTATTTAAATTCTAAATATATCCAATTGAGCGACAAGTACTTCGATACGGAGGGAGTACATGACAACATGTACTTACAAGAGCAATGCAAAACTTCTTAATAACCATTGGGTTTATTCTACATTTATGTAAGAGTAAATATAAATCTTATAATTTTGAGCAAACGGTGGATAAGGAAGCTAGCATGTGTAGTGATGCTACGTAATCAAATAGCTATGAGTGTAAGTATGGTGATAAAGGGCAAGAGGTACTGGCAATAGCAGTGCAGTGTCTTGTATTGTTGCAAGATCCTATGATCCCTTGAGAATGTATATTCATCTGCAAGCAGTTTTCATACAAGAGAGATGGTAAGCCACATGCATAAATGTAGGAATTCAAATTGTGATTTGATATCATAGATAGTACCTGACATTGGGGACAAGACCAGTGTGTAACAAGCTTATTCTAGTCAGCATCTTGTAAATGTATTGCAGGAGACTTTACAGAAATTTCATTTAGAGGCCTGCCATCAAAGTGTGATATCCTTAGGTAGGAATGATACATCCACAAAGCATGCATGAAAACCGAAACCAGAATTTGCTCATCATGACTATTCAGATCGGTTCTCACCTAAAAATCTAGATCGGTCCTCGCCTATTTAAACGAAATGGAATGATTGTTGTGTTGAGTCAGCATATAGCTAGGTAATAATTACCATGAGAAACATTACTTACATGTAAGTTGCCGAGGAAGATTTGAAATTGGTGTTTGTCTTGACAATAATCTTCCCATGAAGATATGCACAAAGTTCCTAACAAGAATGAAAACATTGTAGTTTAAACTTGGAGTAGTTGGAATGGGGTTTGTGTATGCAGGAAATGGGGCTTGCAACTCTAATAGGGCTTTGGCCAGTGGATTTGGTATACTTTTTTGAGTGGGGTTTTCTATGTTACAGTTATTGCTATGGCAACTGGAATTGGCATACCTTTTCTAGAGTTCGGGTCCTGTGTGGTGAAGCTAGTGCTATGGCCAGTGGAGGAGGGGTAAAGTCTGCTAGAGTTGGGGCAAGTTTCTGGGGCTGGTGTTATGGCCACTAGAACTGGGGTGCTATCTGATTTCTCAGACATCATTGCCTTTTTCAAATACTTTGTTTTTACTCCTTTGGGATCTGCAATCACCCTCTTCCCTTTGGATGTGTGTTACAGAAGAACAACATTTGAATGGAAAAACATGGTATGATGACAGATAAAATAGGTACTAAAAATGGATAGGCATGGCATATTCTCATATATGATATGTAAACTAAGAAGATAGTGGTGCAACAAAGTAGAAGCAATGCAAGATACGCACGACCAATACAACCTTGCCAAGTTAGAGCAAGCACCTTGATGGGTGAATAAGATAGGGCATCTGACTCTGACTCGTCTGGTGAGCTACATTGATTTGGATCTCCATCTAGCTCATAATCTTCATTAGAATCATATTCCGAACATGAGTTTGTAGATGGGGAGCGTGAGGATTCCATCACATCTAGACTGATATCAATCCCTTGATGCCAAGTTTGTTAGCCGATGCATTGTTTCACAATATTCTTATTATGCGCCCATTCTCATATTCATTATGATCATGTTCAATACCTGACATGCATGAAAACATAAATACTAGTGAGATTATCTTTGTAATGCATAGGGGATTCTAATCCAATAGTGCCTCCTCATAAACCCCTATGTGTTATCTCTATGCAATTCTTCTGAGAGATGCCATGTGTGTTGTAATTTGGTGTGTGCATTAATATAATGTGGCCTACTACTCAAAATATAGGCTCCCTATTGAGAGCTCCGGAAGTAATGATATTTCATAGATGATAGCTTCAAAATATACTATATGCAAAGTCTAGTGCCCACACATGATGGCCAAAGCACACAGAGAATACAATTCCCTCATGTCTCTCTATATGCAGCGCACATGCATTTCAAAACTCAAGCAGGAACATTTGCTGACCAATTAAATGTGTGTTTGTTTAACTAATATCAGTGTCATATCAGATTCTCATTTGAATAATTAAGCTTTTGAATTATGAGTGGCATGTTTTTAGCTTGATGGGTGGAGAACTGCTAGTGCAACACAAAACACCTAGGCAGATCATAGTGTATGTAAAAGGGGGGAACCCCAAGCATCACGAGTAAAATAAGGAAAGTGTGTTTGGCTAGAAAAGATGGGGTTGTATTGCCTCTAATACTCGAAAGCCTTTTGAGTGCCTGATGACCCACAAGTATAGGAGATCAATCGTAGTCCTTTTGATAAGTAAGAGCGTCGAACCCAATGAGGAGCAGAAGGAAATGACAAGCAATTTTCATCAAGGTATTCTCTGCAAGCACTAAAATTATCGGTAACAAATAGTTTGGTGGCAAGGTAATTCATAACGAGTAATAAGTAAAAAGTGTAACAAAGGTGCAACAAGGTGTCCCAATCCTTTTTATAGCAAAGGACAAGCCTGGACGAACTCTTATATAAAGCAAAGCGCTCCCGAGGACACATGGGAATTATCATCAAGTTAGTTTTCATCATGCTCTTATGATTCATGTTCGTTACTTCGATAATTTGATATGTGGGTGGACCGGTGCTTGGGTGTCATCCTTACTTGGACAAGCCTCCCACTTATGATTAACCCCTCGTGCAAGCATCCGCAACTACGAAAGAAGAATTAAGATAAATCTAACCATAACATTAAACATGTGGATCCAAATCAGCCCCTTACGAAGCAACAGATAAACTAGGGTTTAAGCTTGTGTCACTCTAGCAACCCATCATCCACTTGCTACTTCTCATTGCCTTCCCCTAGGCCCAAATCATGGTGGAGTGTCATGTAGTCGACGTTCACATAACACAAATAGAGGAAAGACAACACACATCTCATCAAAACGTCGAACGAATACCAGATTCACATAATTACTTATAACAAGACTTCTCCCATGTCCTCGGTAACAAAAGTAACTACTCACAAAGCATGTTCATGTTCAAGATCATAGGGGTATTGAATATCATTAAGGATCCAAACATATGATCTTCCACGAAATAAACCAACTAGCATCGACTACAAAGAGTAATCAACACTACTAGCAACCCACATGTACCAATCTGAGGTTTTGAGGCAAAGATTGAATACAAGAGATGAACTAGGGTTGGAGATGAGATTGTGCTGGTGAAGGTGTTGGTGAATATTGGTCCTCCCATGATGAGAGGATCGTTGTTGATGACGATGGCTTCGACTTCCCCCTCGAGGGGGCGCGCCCTGGGGGTAGGGTGCTGATAACCCACAAGTATAAGGGATCAATTGTAGCCTCTTTCGATAAGTAAGAGTGTTGAACCGAACGAGGAGCTAAAGGTAGAACAAATATTCCCTCAAGTTCTATCGACCACTGATACAACTCTACGCACGCTTGACATTCGCTTTACTTAGAACAAGTATGAAACTAGAAGTACTTTGTAGGTGTGATAGGATAGGTTTGCAAGATAATAAAGAACACGTAAATAAAAAGTAGGGACTGTTTAGATAAAGAAGCAATAAAGTAAATATAGCGAGTGTGGAGAAGTGGTGGTAGGAGTTGTGAAATTGTCCCTAAGCAATTGACTACTTTACTAGACCGATAGCAAGTTTTATGTGGGAGAGGCATAAGCTAACATACTTTCTCTTCTTGGATCATATGCACTTATGATTGGAACTCTAGCAAGCATCCGCAACTACTAAAGATCATTAAGGTAAAACCCAACCATAGCATTAAAGCATCAAGTCCCCTTTATCCCATATGCCACAATCCCCTTACTCGGGTTTAAGCTTCTGTCACTATAGCAACCCACTATAAGCGATTCATGAACGTATTGCAACACCCTACAACGGGAATCCCTCACGCTTGCGCGACACAGAGGGCACAATAGGACAGCAACATAACCACAAGCAAATTAAACCAATTATAGCAATTCATCAATCACCGGTAGGAAAACGAAAATCTACTCAGACATCATAGGATGGCAACACATCATTGGATAATAATATGAAGCATAAAGCACCATATTCAAGTAGAGGGTACAGCGGGTTGCGGGAGAGTTGACCGCTGAATATAGAAGGGGGAAGGTGATGGAGATGTTCGTGAAGATGGTGGAGGTGTTGGTGTAGATCGCGGTGATGATGATGGCCCCCGGCGACATTCCGGCGCCACCGGAAGCAAGGGGGAGAGAGCCCCCCTTCTTCTTCTTCTTCCTTGACCTTCTCCTTAGATGGGAGAAGGGTTTCCCCTCTGGTCCTTGGCTCCCATGGCGTGGGAGGGGCGAGAGCCCCTCCGAGATTGGATATGTCTCTCTGTCTCTCTCTATTTCTGCGTTCTGGGACTCTGCCGTGGCACCGTTTCTTTTATATCCGGAGATCCGTAACTCCGATTGGATTGAAACCATCGCCCAGATCTTTTTCCAAAAAGTAGCTTTCTTGCCGCCAAAGAAGGGCATCAACCGCCTTACGAGGGGCCCATGAGGGTGGGGCGCGCGCCCACCAGGAGTGGGCGTGGGCACGTGTCTCGTGGCCACCTCGGGCACCCTTTCGCATTGATTTCACTCCCAAAAATCACAAATATTCCAAAATAATTCTCCGTCCGTTTTTATCCCGTTTGGACTCCGTTTGATATGGGTTTTCTGTGAAACATAAAACATGCAACAAACACGAACTGGCACTGGGCACTGGATCAATATGTTAGTCCCAAAAATAATATAAAAAGTTGCCAAAAGTATATGAAAGTTCAAGAATATTGGCATGGAACAATCAAAAATTATAGATACGACAGAGACGTATCAGCATCCCCAAGCCTAATTCCTGCTCGTCCTCGAGTAGGTAAATGATAAAAAAGATATTTTTGATGTGGAATGCTACCTAGCATAATATTGATCATATGTCTAATCATGGCATGAATATTAAGACACGAGTGATTCAAAGCAATAGTCTATCTTTTGACCTAAAAACAATAATACTTCGAGCGTACCAATAAAGCAATCATGTCTTTTCAAAACAACATGGCCAAAGAAAGCTATCCCTACAAAATCATATAGTCTGGCTGTTGCTCTATCTTCATCACACAAAGTATTTAATCATGCACAACCCCGATGACAAGCCAAGCAATTGTTTCATACTTTAGTAATCTCAAACCTTTTCAACTTTCACGCAATACATGAGCGTGAGCCATGGACATAGCACTATATGTGGAATAGAATGGTGGTTGTGGAGAAGACAAAAAGGAAGAAGATAGTCTCACATCAACTAGGCGTATCAATGGGCTATGGATATGCCCATAAATAGATATCAATGTGAGTGAGTAGGGATTACCATGCAATAGATGCACTAAGAGCTATAAGTGTATGAAAGCTCAAAATGAATACTAAGTGGGTGTGCATCCAACTTGCTTGCTCATGAAGACCTCGGGCATTAGAGGAAGCCCATCATCCGAATATACAAGCCAAGTTTTATAATGAAAATTCCCACTAGTATATGAAAGTGAAAGCATAGGAGACTCTCTCTATGAAGAACATGGTGCTACTCTTAAGCACAAGTGTGGTAAAAGGATAGTAGCATTGCCCCTCCTCTCTTTTTCTCTCATTTTTTTGAATAGGATTCTTTGGCCTCTTTTCTTTATTTAGGCTTCGTTGGCCTCTCTCTCTCTCTCTCTTTTAAGTCCAGAGTCTCATCCCGACTTATGGGGGAATCATTGTCTCCATCATCCTTTCCTCACTGGAGCAATGCTCTAATAATGATGATCATCACACTTTTATTTACTTACAACTCAATATTACAACTTGATATCTAGAACAAAGATATGACTCTATATGAATGCCTCCGGCGGTGTATCGGGATGTGCAATGATCTAGCATAGCAATGACATCAAAAAATGGACAAGCCATGAAAACATCATGATAGCTAGTTTACGATCATGCAAAGCAATATAACAATGAATGCTCAAGTCATGTATATGATGATGATGATGAAAGTTGCATGGTAATATATCTCGGAATGGCTATGGAAATGCCATGATAGGTAGGTATGGTGGATGTTTTGAGGAAGATATAAGGAGGCTTATGTGTGATAGAGCGTATCGTATCACAGGGTTTGGATGCACCGGCGAATTTTGCACCAACTCTCGAGGTGAGAAAGGGCAATGCACGGTACCGAAGCGGCTAGCAATGATGGAAGGGTGAGAGTGCGTATAATCCATGGACTCAACATTAGTCATAAAGAACTCATATACTTATTGCAAAAATATACAAGCCATTGAAAACAAAGTACTACACGCATGCTCCTAGGGGGATAGATTGGTAGGAAAAGACCATCGCTCGTCCCCGACCGCCACTCATAAGGAAGGTAATCAATAAATAAAATTGTGCTCCAACTTCATCACAAAGCGGTTCACCATACGTGCATGCTTCGGGAATCACAAAACTGAACACAAGTGTTTCTACTAATCCAAAATCACCCACTAGCATGACTCTAATATCACCACCTTTATATCGCAAAACTATTGCAAGGAATCAAACATATCATATTCAGCGATCTACAAGTTTATGTAGGATTTTATGACTAACGATGTGAATGACCAATTCCTGTCATCTCTCTAAATAGATACAAGTGAAGCAAGAGAGTTTAATTCTTTCTACAAAAGATATGCCCACGCTCTAACAAATATAAGTGAAGCAAAAGAGCATTCTGCAAATGGCGGTTTTCTATGTGAAGAGAAACAGGCAATTCAAACTTCAAATGATATAAGTGAAGCACGTGAAGCATTCTATAAAGCCATACTCAAAAGATATAAGTGAAGTGCAATGAGAATTCTATAAATCAACCAAGGACTATTTCATACCAGCATGTTGCATAAAAGAAAAGTGAAAACTAAATGCAAAAGATGCTCCAAGACTTGCATAGATCGCATGAACAAAACGAATCCGAAAAAATACCGATACTTGTTGAAGAAAGAGGGGATGCCTTCCGGGGCATACCCAAGCTTAGACGCTTGAGTCTCCTTGAATATTTATTTGGGGTGCCTTGGGCATCCCCAAGCTTGAGCTCTTGCCTCAATTCCTTTTCCTCATATCGAGTCATCCTCGATCAAACACTTCATCCACACAAAACTTCAACAGAAAACTAGGTAAGATCCGTTAGTATAATAAAGCAAATCACTACTTTAAGTACTATAGCAAACCAATTAATATTTTTTTGCATTGTGTATACTGTAATATAGCTTTTCCATGGCTTAATCCAGTGATAGAAATTGAAAGTTTCATCAAAACAAGCAAACTATGCATCAAAAACAGAATCTATCAAAAACAAAACAGTCCGTAGCAATATGAACATCCACTATACTTCTGGTACCCCAAAAATTCTACCAAAATTATGTAAAATAAAAAATTTGTGCATAAAGACAGTGTAAAAATAATCAGAACCACTTGACTTTCCAGTTAAAAATGTAAAATTGCGCACTACAGCCAAAGTTTCTGTCCTGCACTGTACAAACCAACAAGCATTTAAACATCCTAAACGCAAACCTTGGCACATTATTTTTATAATACAATGGAATTGTACAAGGGGATAATTATTTTTGTTGAAAAGTTTCTGTAATCAAGATTCACAAAGTTTCCGTGAGCATGAACCAAGTTCAAGGAGCTCTCCCACTTCAACAATGCTTGTCTTTCTCACTTTCACTTTCCTTTTTGAAAAGTTTTTAGGTTCCCCTCTTTATTTTTATTGTTTTTAAACTATATGAAAGCACTCAACAAAAATAAATGACTCTCTAAAACCTCCAGGTTGTCTCCCTGACAGCGCTTTCTTTAAAGCCATTAAGCTAGGCATATAGTGCTCAAGTAATGGATCCACCAGGATCCCAAGGTATATCAAAGCCAATTTTAATTAACAATGATTTGTAATTTAGTAGTGAGCACAAAGTAACATTTATCATGCAGCAAGGAAGTCTAACTCTCTTCCTATGCATCGGCATGTCATAAAAGAACAATTCATGCACACATAGTAAAGGCCAATGCATAGTATAAGCAGTTTCTTGCAATTCTATCGTACTGGAAACATAGAGAGATGGAGATATAGTTCCTCTCTCATAATAATTGCAAGTAGGAGCAACAAGCACATGCATATTATATCTATCAAAATAATCATGTGTAATGGTAAAAGGCAATCCATCGATATAATTCTTAACAAGCACAAACTTCTCCAATATAGTGTAGCTTGGAGAATTCAAAAAGATAATAGGACTATCATGCGTGGGTGCAATAGCAACAATTTCATGTTTAACATAAGGAACTATAGCAAGTTCATTTCCATAAGCATAATTCATATTGGCATCTTGGCCACAAGCATAGCAAGCATCATCAAAAAGAGATATTTCAAGAGAATCAACAGGACATACAATCATCATAGCAATCATCATAGCAATCATCCTTCGGTAAGCATGAAGGGGAATTAAACAATGTATGAGTTGAAGAGTTACTATCATTAGAAGGTGGGCACGGGTAGCTAATCTTCTCTTCCTCCTTTTATTCTTCGCTCTCCTCGTCATCTTTTTCATCCAATGAGCTCACAGTTTCAGTAATTTCTTCTTCCATAGCTGCCCGCAAAATATTAGTCTCTTCTTGGACAACCGAGAATTTCTTAATATATAGTTTAACATAGGCATTAGAAGCACAATTATCATAACAATATTCAAGTATGGCAAAAATTTCAGATTTACAGAGAGTAGCATCATATTTTTCAATCAAAGAAGCAATTTCATAAGCACCGTTAAAAGCAACAAATTCTTCAATTTGCTGAACATCATAGTAATTATAAACGCCCTTAACATACGAAGATACGATTCCAATATCACTGGACAAGCATTGATAGGGAAGGTGTTTCTTAGGGTTTTCAGAACAACAAGTAAAATCATATAGTTCACATAAAGTCCAAGCATAACATTGCAAACGATGAATTTGATCCAATAAAAGTTTCCCTTTTGTAGATATACGGTGTCGCACATAACAAGCATGCTCATCTAAAGATTTGCCCTCAACTAAGCTAGTTGGGGTTTCAGCACGAGCACAAAGGGATCGAAGATGATCCAAGTAAAAAGCTTCAGGAGTGTGATAGATTTTGAGTGGTTCTTCAACCAATGGTTCAGTAGGTACAACTAATTTTTTTGGTATTTTGCGTTTACTACCCATAACTAAAGATAGAAAACAACTAAGAACAACAAATAAAAATTACTTAGTGATAAAGCACACAAGCACACACGAGAATATTCACCCCACGCTATGACTCCCCTGCAATGGCGCCGGAAAAAGGTCTTGATAACCCACAAGTATAAGGGATCAATTGTAGCCTCTTTCGATAAGTAAGAGTGTCGAACCCAACGAGGAGCTAAAGGTAGAACAAATATTCCCTCAAGTTCTATCGACCACCGATACAACTCTACGCACGCTTGACGTTCGCTTTACCTACAACAAGTATGAAACTAGAAGTACTTTGTAGGTGTGATAGGATAGGTTTGCAAGATAATAAAGAACACTTAAATAAAAAGTAGGGGCTGTTTAGATAAAGAAGCAATAAAGTAAATATAGCGAGTGTGGAACAGTGGTGGTAGGAGTTGTGAAATTGTCCCTAAGCAATTGACTACTTTACTAGACCGATAGCAAGTTTTATGTGGGAGAGGCATAAGCTAACATACTTTCTCTTCTTGGATCATATGCACTTATGATTGGAACTCTAGCAAGCATCCGCAACTACTAAATATCATTAAGGTAAAACCCAACCATAGAATTAAAGCATCAAGTCCCCTTTATCCCATACGCCACAATCCCCTTACTCGTGTTTATGCTTCTGTCGCTCTAGCAACCCACTATAAGCGAATCATGAACGTATTGCAACACCCTACAGCGGGAATCCCTCACGCTTGCGCGACACGGAGGGCACAATAGGACAGCAACATAACCACAAGCAAATTAAACCAATTATAGCAATTCATCAATCACCGGTAGGACAATGAAAATCTACTCAGACATCATAGGATGGCAACACATCATTGGATAATAATATGAAGCATAAAGCACCATGTTCAAGTAGAGGGTACAGCGGGTTGTGGGAGAGTGGACCGCTGAATATAGAAGGGGGAAGGTGATGGAGATGTTGGTGAAGATGGTGGAGGTGTTGGTGTAGATCGCGGTGATGATGATGGCCCCCGGCGATGTTCCGGCGCCACCGGAAGCAAGGGGGAGAGAGCCCCCCTTCTTCTTCTTCTTCCTTGACCTTCTCCCTAGATGGGAGAAGGGTTTCCCCTCTGGTCCTTGGCTCCCATGGCGTGGGAGGGGCGAGAGCCCCTCCGAGATTGGATCTGTCTCTCTGTCTCTCTCTGTTTCTGCATTCTGGGATTCTGCCCTGGCACCGTTTCTTTTATATCTGGAGATCCGTAACTCCGATTGGATTGAAACCTTCGCCCGGATCTTTTTTCCAAAAATTAGCTTTCTTGCGGCCAAAGAAGGGCATCAACCGCCTTACGAGGGGCCCTCGAGGGTGGGGGGCGCGCCAACCTAAAGTGGGCGTGGGCCCCTGTCTCGTGGCCACCTCGGGCACCGTCTCGCGTTGACTTTACTTCCCCAAAATCACAAATATTCCAAAATAATTCTCCATCCGTTTTTATCCCGTTTGGACTCCATTTGATATGGGTTTTCTACGAAACATAAAACATGCAACAAACAGGAACTGGCACTGGGCACTGGATCAATATGTTAGTCCCAAAAATAATATAAAACGTTGCCAAAAGTATATGAAAGTTGAAGAATATTGGCATGGAACAATCAAAAATTATAGATATGACAGAGATGTATCAGCATCCCCAAGCTTAATTCCTGCTTGTCCTCGAGTAGGTAAATGATAAAAAAGATAATTTTTGATGTGGAATGCTACCTAGCATAATCTTGATCATATGTCTAATCATGGCATGAATATTAAAGACACGAGTGATTCAAAGCAATAGTCTATCATTTGACCTAAAAACAATAATACTTCGAGCATACCAATAAAGCAATCATGTCTTTTCAAAACAACATGGCCAAAGAAAGATATCCCTACAACATCATATAGTCTGGCTGTTGCTCTATCTTCATCACACGAAGTATTTAATCATGCACAACCCCGATGACAAGCCAAGCAATTGTTTCATACTTTAGTAATCTCAAACCTTTTCAACTTTCACGCAATACATGAGCATGAGCCATGGACATAGCACTATATGTGGAATAGAATGGTGGTTGTGGAGAAGACAAAAAGGAAGAAGATAGTCTCACATCAACTAGGCGTATCAATGGGCTATGGATATGCCCATCAATAGATATCAATGTGAGTGAGTAGGGATTGCCATGCAACAGATGCACTAAGAGCTATAAGTGTATGAAAGCTCAAACTGAAAACTAAGTGGGTGTGCATCCAACTTGCTTGCTCATGAAGACTTCGGGCATTTGAGGAAGCCCATCATCGGAATATACAAGCCAAGTTCTATAATGAAAATTCCCACTAGTATATGAAAGTGAAAGCATAGGAGACTCTCTCTATGAAGAACATGGTGCTACTCTGAAGCACAAGTGTGGTAAAAGGATAGTAGAATTGCCCCTTTTCTCTTTTTCTCTCATTTTTTTGAATAGGATTCTTTGGCCTCTTTTTTTATTTAGGCTTCGTTGGCCTCTCTCTCTCTCTCTCTCTCTCTCTCTCTCTCTCTTTTAAGTCCAGAGTCTCATCCTGACTTGTGGGGGAATCATAGTCTCCATCATCCTTTCCTCACTCGGGCAATGCTCTAATAATGATGATCATCACACTTTTATTTACTTACAACTCAATATTACAACTTGATATCTAGAACAAAGATATGACTCTATATGAATGCCTCCGGTGGTGTACCGGGATGTGCAATGATCTAGCGTAGCAATGACATCAAAAAACAGACAAGCCATGAAAACATCATGCTAGCTATCTTACGATCATGCAAAGCAATATGATAATGAATGCTCAAGTCATGTATATGATGATGATGACGAAAGTTGCATGGCAATATATCTCGGAATGGCTATGGAAATGCCATGATAGGTAGGTATGGTGGCTGTTTTGAGGAAGATATAAGGAGGCTTATGTGTGATAGAGCGTATCGTATCACGGGGTTTGGATGCACTGGCGAAGTTTGCACCAACTCTCGAGGTGAGAAAGGGCAATGCATGGTACCGAAGAGGCTAGCAATGATGGAAGGGTGAGAGTGCGTATAATCCATGGACTCAACATTAGTCATAAAGAACTCATATACTTATTGCAAAAATCTACAAGCCATTGAAAATAAAGTACTATGCGCATGCTCCTAGGGGGATAGATTGGTAGGAAAAGACCATCGCTCGTCCCCGACCGCCACTCATAAGGAAGACAATCAATAAATAAAATTGTGCTCCAACTTCATCACAAAGCGGTTCACCATACATGCATGCTTCGGGAATCACAAACCTCAACACAAGTGTTTCTACTAATCCAAAATCACCCACTCGCATGACTCTAATATCACCACCTTTATATCGCAAAACTATTGCAAGGAATCAAACATATCATATTTGGCGATCTACAAGTTTATGTAGGATTTTATGACTAACCATGTGAATGACCAATTCCTGTCATCTCTCTAAATAGATATAAGTGAAGCAAGAGAGTTTAATTCTTTCTACAAAAGATATGCCCACGCTCTAACAAATATAAGTGAAGCAAAAGAGCATTCTACAAATGGCGGTTTTCTATGTGAAGAGAAACAGGCAATCCAAACTTCAAATGATATGAGTGAAGCACGTGAAGCATTCTATAAAGCCATACTCAAAAGATATAAGTGAAGTGCAATGAGAATTTTGTATATCAACCAAGGAATTTTTCATACCAGCATGGTGCATAAAATAAAAGTGAAAACTAAATGCAAAAGATGCTCCAAGACTTGCATATATCGCATAACGAAACGAATCCGAAAAAATACAGATACTTCTTGAAGAAAGAGGGGATGCCTTCCGGGGCATCCCCAAGCTTAGACGCTTGAGTCTCCTTGAATATTTACTTGGGGTGCCTTGGGCATCCCCAAGCTTGAGCTCTTGCCTCTCTTCCTTTTCCTCATATCGAGTCATCCTCGATCAAACACTTCATCCACACAAAACTTCAACAGAAAACTCGGTAAGATCCATTAGTATAATAAACCAAATCACTACTTTAAGTACTGTAGCGAACCAATTCATATTTTTTTTGCATTGTGTATACTGTAATATAGCTTTTCCATGGCTTAATCCACTGATGGAAATTGAAAGTTTCATCAAAATAAGCAAACTATGCATCAAAAACAGAATATGTCAAAAACAAAAGAGTCCGTATCAATATGAACATCCACTATACTTATGTTACCCCAAGAATTCTACCAAAATTGGGAGAAATAAAACATTTGTACATAAAGACAGTGAAAAAAGAATCAGAACCATTTGACGTTCCAGTTAAAAATATAAAATCGCGCACTACATCCAAAGTTTCTGTCCTGCACCGTACAAACCAACAAGCATTGTAAACATCCTAAAGGCAAACCTTGGCACATTATTTTGATAATGCAATGGAATTGTACAAGGGGATAATTATTTTTGTTGAAAAGTTTCTATAATCAAGATTCACAAAGTTTCCGTGAGCATGAACCAAGTTCAAGGACCTCTCCCACTTCAACAATGCTTGTCTTTCTCACTTTCACTTTCCGTTTTGAAAAGTTATTAGGTTCCCCTCTTTATTTTTGTCGTTTTTAAACTATATGAAAGCACTCAACAGAAATAAATGACTCTCTAAAACTTCCAGGTTGTCTCCCTGGAAGCGCTTTCTTTAAAGTCATTAAGCTAGGCATATAGTGCTCAAGTAATGGATCCACCCAGATCCCAAGGTATATCAAAGCCAATTTTAATTAACAATGATTTGTAATTTAGTAGTGAGAACAAAGTAACATATATCATGCAACAACGAAGTCTAACTCTCTTCCTATGCATCGGCATGTCATAAAAGAACAATTCATGCACACATAGTAAAGGCCAATGCATAGTATAAGCACTTTCTTGCAATTCTATCGTATTGGAAACATAGAGAGGTGGAGATATAGTTCCTCTCTCATAATAATTGCAAGTAGGAGCAGCAAGCACATGCATATTATATCTATCAAAATCATCATGTGCAATGGTAAAAGGCAACCCATCAATATAATCCTTAATAAGCACAAAGTTCTCCAATATAGTGTAGCTTGGAGAATTCAAAAAGATAATAGGACTATCATGCGTGGGTGCAATAGCAACAATTTCATGTTTAACATAAGGAACTATAGCAAGTTCATCTCCATAAGCATAATTCATATTGGCATCTTGGCCACAAGCATAGCAAGCATCATCAAAAAGGGATATTTCAAGAGAATCAGAGAGACCTAACAATCATCATAGCAATCATCCTTCGGTAAGCACGAAGGGGAATTAAACAATGTATGAGTTGAAGAGTTACTCTCATTAGAAGGTGGGCACGGGTAGCTAATCCGCTCTTACTCCTTTTGTTCTTCGCTCTCCTCGTCATCTTTTTCATCCAATGAGCTCACAGTTTCAGTAATTTCTTCTTCCATAGCTTCCTGCAAAATATTAGCCTCTTCTTGGACAGCGGAGAATTTCTTAATATATGGTTTAACATAGGCATTAGAAGCACAATTATCATAACTATATTCAAGTATGGCAAAATTTCTAGATTTATAGAGAGTAGCGTCATATTTTTCAATCAAAGAAGCAATTTCATAAGCACCCTTAAAAGCAACAAATTCTTCAATTTGTTCAACATCATAGTAATTATAAACACCCTTAACATACGAAGATACGATTCCATTATCACTAGACAAGCATTGATACAGAAGGTGTTTCTTAGGGTTTTCGGAACAACAAGTAAAATCATATAGTTCACATAAAGTCCAAGCATAACATTGCAAACGATGAATTTGATCCAATAAAAATTTCCCTTTTTTAGATATACGGTGTCGCACATAACAAGCATGCTCATCTAAATATTTGCCCTCAACTAAGCTAGTTGGGGTTTCAGCACGAGCACAAAGGGATCGAAGATGATCCAAGTAAAAAGCTTCAGGAGTGTGATAGATTTTGAGTGGTTCTTCAACCATTGGTTCAGTAGGTACAACTAAGTTTTTTGGTATTTTGCGTTTCCTACCCATAACTAAAGATAGAAAACAACTAATAACAGCAAATAAAAATTACTTAGTGATAAAGGAAACAAGCACACACGAGAATATTCACCCCACACTATGACTCCCCGGCAACGGCGCCAGAAAAAGGTCTTGATAACCCACAAGTATAGAGGATCAATTGTAGCCTCTTTCGATAAGTAAGAGTGTCGAACCCAACGAGGAGCTAAAGGTAGAACAAATATTCCCTCAAGTTCTATCGACCACCGATGCAACTCTACGCATGCTTGACGTTCGCTTTACCTAGAACAAGTATGAAACTAGAAGTACTTTGTAGGTGTGATAGGATAGGTTTGCAAGATAATAAAGAACACTTAAATAAAAAGTAGGGTCTGTGAGGGAGTCCTGGATTAGGGGGTGTCCAGATAGCCGGACTACCATCATCAGCCGAACTATCATCGGCCGGACTGTCATCATCGACCGGACTCCAAGACTATGAAGATACAAGATTGAAGACTTCGTCCCGTGTCCGGATGGGACTTTCCTTGGCATGGAAGGCAAGCTTGGCGATACGGATACGTAGATCTCCTACCATTGTAACCGACTCTATGTAACCCTAGCCCTCTCCGATGTCTATATAAACCGGATGGCTCTAGTCCGTAGGACCGAACAACAACAACCATTACAATCATACCATAGGCTAGCTTCTAGGGTTTAGCCTCCTTGATCTCGTGGTAGATCCACTCTTGTAAACATCCACAATATCAATATCAATCAAGCAGGATGTAGGGTTTTACCTCCATCAAGAGGGCCTGAACCTGGGTAAAACATCATGTCCCTTGTCTCCTATTACCATCCGCCTAGACGCACAGTTCGGGACCCCCTACCCGAGATCCGCCGGTTTTGACACCGACATTGGTGCTTTCATTGAGAGTTCCTCTGTGTCGTCACCGATAGGCTTGATGGCCTCTTTAATCGACAACGACGCAGTCCTAGGTGAGACTTTTCTCCCCGGACAGGTCTTCGTATTCGGCGGCTTCGCACTGCGGGCCAACTCACTTGGCCATCTGGAGCAGATCGAAAGCTACGCCCCGGGCCGTCAGGTCAGGTTTGGAAGCCTAAACTTCACGGCCGATATCCGCGGGGACTTGATCTTCGATGGATCTGAGCCACAGCCGAGCGCGCCGCGCTGTCACGATGGGCACGACCTAACTCTGCCGCCGGACAGCACCTTGGAGGCCGCACACGAATCCGCTCTGACCCATAGTCCGGAGCCGATCGCTCAGATCGAGGATGGATGGCTGGACACCGCCTCGGGAGCTGCAACTTCTACGGCGATGGAGCCGAACACTTACCTTGTCCCGCATAAAGCTCATGACTCTGAGGTGCCGGACTCTCTGCCGGACTCCGAACCTCCTGCGTCCCTGCCAGTCAAATCCGACTGGGCGCCGATCATGGAATTCACCGCTGCGGACATCTTTCAGCACTCACCCTTCGGCGATATCTTAAATTTGCTGAAGCATCTCTCGCTATCCGGAGAGCCCTGGCCGAACTACGGCCAGGATGGTTGGGACGCGGACGATGAAGAAATTCAGAGCCCACCCACCACCCACTTCGTAGCCACCGTCGACGATCTAACCGACGTACTCGACTACGACTCCGAAGACATCGACGGTATGGACGACGATGCCGGAGACTATCAAGAACCAGTGCCTACAGGACACTGGAAGACCACCTCGTCATACGACATATATATGGTGGACACCCCAAAAGATGGGGACGGCGAAGATGCAATGGAGGCCGATTCCTTAAAGAAACAGCCCAAGCGCCAACGTCAGCGGTGCCGCTCTAAATCCCGCCACAACAAGAATGGAGATTCCGGCACAGGAGATAATAACACCCCAGAAAGTGCCGAAGACAACCCCCTCCAGCACGATCCAGCGCAGGAGGAGGCAGAAGCAAGCCCTCACGAGAGGGCGGCAGACGAAGAGGTCGAGGATGATAATTACTTACCTCCCTCCGGAGACGAGGAAAGCCTCGACGACGACGAATTCGTCGTGCCTGAGGATCCCGTCGAACAAGAGCGTTTCAGACGCAGGCTAATGGCCACGACAAACAGCCTAAAGAAAAAGCAGCAACAGCTTCAAGCTGATCAAGACCTACTGGCCGACAGATGGACCGAGGTCCTCGCGGCCGAAGAGTATGAACTCGAATGCCCCTCGAAAAGTTACCCAAAACACAAGTTGCTCCCCAGACTAGAGGAGGAAGCGTACAAACCTACATCACCAGCGCACAATACGGCAGACCGACCACCTCGTGGCCGCGACAGAGAGGCGTACAAGCCCTCCACCAAAACCGTACCCCGGCATCGCTCAAAAAGCATGAAGCCACAGGGGAACGCGCCGGACTTGCGGGATATATTGGAGGACAAGGCAAGACAATCCAGATCTATCTATGGATCACATGGGCGCCCCAAGACCCACGACGAATACCGTCGCGCCGGATACAACTACTCCGGCCGGGCCGAACACAGCAGACAACGCTCTCTCGAGCTACGTCGCAATATTGCTCAATACAGAGGCGCCGCGCACCCACTATGCTTCACTGACGAAGTAATGGATCATCAAATCCCTGAAGGGTTTAAACCCGTTAATATCGAATCCTACGATGGCACAACAGACCCCGCGGTTTGGATTGAGGATTATCTCCTCCATATACATATGGCCCGCGGCGACGATCTTCACGCCATCAAATATCTCCCGCTCAAGCTTAAAGGACCAGCTCGGCATTGGCTTAACAGCCTGCCCGCAGAGTCAATTGGATGCTGGGAAGACCTGGAAGCCGCATTCCTCGACAACTTCCAGGGCACGTATGTGCGACCACCGGACGCAGATGACCTAAGCCACATAATCCAGCAGCCAGACGAATCGCCCAGGCAATTCTGGACACGGTTCTTAACAAAGAAAAATCAAATCGTCGACTGTCCGGATGCAGAGGCCCTCGCTGCCTTCAAACATAACATCCGCGACGAGTGGCTGGCCCGGCACCTAGGACAGGAAAAGCCGAAATCCATGGCAGCCCTCACATCACTCATGACCTGCTTCTGTGCGGGAGAGGATAGCTGGCTAGCTCGCAGCAACAACCTCAGCAAAAACGCTGGCAGTCCGGATACCAAGGACCGCAATGGCAGGTCGCGTCGAAACAAAAACAAACGCCGCATTAACGGCGACAGCAATGAGCATACGGCAGTCAACACCGGATTCTGAGGCTCCAAGCCCGGTCAACGGAAGAAGCCATTCAAAAGAACCACTCCGGGCCCGTCCAATTTGGACTGAATACTCGACCGCTCCTGTCAAATACATGGAACCCCCGAAAAGCCAGCTAACCACACCAACAGAGATTGTTGGGTATTCAAGCAGGCAGGCAAATTAATCGCCGAAAACAATGACAAGGGGCTGCACAGTGATGACGAGGAAGAGACCCGGCCGCCGAACAATAGAGGACAAAAGGGATTCCCCCCTCAAGTTTGGACGGTAAACATGATATACGCAACGCATATACCCAAGAGGGAGCGGAAGCATGCACTAAGGGACGTATACGCGATGGAGCCAGTCGCCCCAAAATTCAACCCATGGTCCTCTTGCCTGATCACTTTCGATCGAAGAGACCATCCGACCAGTATCCGCCATGGCGGATTCGCCGCATTGGTTTTAGACCCAATCGTCGATGGATTTCACCTCACGAGAGTCCTGATGGACGGAGGCAGTAGCCTGAACCTGCTTTATCAGGATACAGTGCGCAAGATGGGCATAGACCCTTCAAGGATTAAACCTACAAAGACAACCTTCAAAGGCGTCATACCAGGTGTCGAGGCCAGTTGTATAGGCTCAGTTACACTAGAAGTGGTCTTCGGATCCCCGGATAATTTCCGAAGCGAGGAGTTAATCTTCGACATAGTCCCATTCCGCAGTGGCTATCACGCTCTGCTCGGACGAACCGCGTTCGCAAAATTCAGCGCGGTGCCGCATTATGCATACCTTAAGCTCAAGATGCCAGGCCCTCGTGGAGTCATCACGGTCAATGGAAACACGGAACGCTCCCTCCGAACGGAGGAACATACAGCGGCTCTCGCGGCAGAAGTACAGAGCAGGCTTTTAAGGCAATTTTCGAGTCCGGCCGTTAAACGACCGGACACGGCCAAACGCGCCCGGAGCAACATCAACCAAGACCACCTGGCATGTTCCGAGCACGCGTAGCAATGCGGCCTCAACCCCAGCCCTCGCACAATTGTAAGACAAACTCTCCACGTACATAATTACGCCCTGGAGATACCATGGGCATAGGGGGAGAGGCACAACCACAACAGACCCAGAGTGCGGTTCGACCACACCAGGGGCTCCCAAGTGTGTCGCTCTTTTTATCTTTTATTTCTCTCTTTTTTATACAGAACTCTGTCCGGCGGCGAACCTGCCGAACTCATGATGCAACAGCCAGGGAGGGACAAAGGCTGCGACGAACACTCAGGTGGTCTCCATTACGAGCATTAAATTTGTTAAATACACCATTCCGCGGCCTACCCTTGGAGGGAGACGCCTTTAATTCGTCCAATCCCTTGCTTTCTGCACTATTTGTATCATTCTGCATTCATAGCATATCTTCTCGAATAAAATGCAGCACTTTTTGCCCATAATTGCATTACCTTATATATATGTGTTCATTCACGACATGTTGCATCCGTACATTTTGGTACGGCCAAACACACCAGGGGCTTATGTTCCCCGCATTATGGTGTGATAAAGTCCGAACACTTTCACAAGTGCGGCACCCCGAACTTATAGCATTATATGAATCAGCTCCGAATCATGTCTTGGGTCAATAGTTGGGTTTGCCCGGCTCCCAAGTTTGGCACCTTACGTTCCATTCTATCGGCTAAGGTAGCACTGGGAGAACCACTGCGATTGCGCCCCGATTGAGCCGGGTTAACGCCTCAGTGGAGAAAGCTAAAACTGACTGTCATGATAAGGCGAGAGACTGGTCGCTGTTTGAGAGGTCTTTTCGGGTCCTTAAAGACCTACGCCGCTTCGAGCGAAGTACCAGATAATGTCCGATGAAGGCGTGGATAGCGCCCCGGATTCGGTCTTCCGAATACTAGGGGCTTCGCCGAAATTTAAAATTATAGAATTCTATGTCTAAGTGAGAGTGTTCAAGCACTATAAGTCCGGTTGCCTTGTTCGTTGTGTTGAGCGCGTCCCTAGATGGACCCAAAAATGGGAACAAGAGTGCTCAAGTTTATCCCAAACACCCCAGCACTCGTGGCATGGGGGCTGAAGCCGACGACTTGCCATCTCTCAGATTTAATAAACGGCCGCACAGAAGGTAATATTTTAAATTAACAAGCGTTGCTTAGCGCATATGAACAAAGTTTTCAGCGCACAGGATAACACATTGCGAATTTACTCAATAATTACAGCCCTGGGGCACTCATCCGCAATCTTGCGGGCACCCTTCAGGATAGTCTTATAGTACATCTCGGGCGTACGATATTCCTTGCCCGCTGGTGGCGCGTCAGTGATTAGCTTCTCCGCATCCAGCTTGCCCCAATGCACCTTTGCGCGGGCAAGGGCCCGACGAGCACCTTCAATACAAGCGGAGCGCTTGATAACCTCCACCCAGGGGCACGCATCCACCAACCGTCGCACGAGGCCGAAATAGCTCCTAGGCATGACCTCTCCAGGCCACAGCCGGACTATGAGGCCCTTCATGGCCTGCTCGGCCACCTTGTGGAGCTCGACCAGTTGCTTCAGCTGGTCGCTAGGGGGCACCGGATGGCCGGCCTCAGCATACTGAGACCAGAAGACCTTCTCCGTTGAGCTCCCCTCCTCGGCTCGGTAGAATGCGGCAGCATCAGACACGCTGCAAGGCAGATCTGCAAACGCCCCTGGAGAGCTCCGAATTCGGGTAAGTAACACGTAATTTACATTCACATGCTTGCTTTGCATGAAAAATGCCTTACCCGCCACTATCTTCCTCACCAACTCAATCTCCTAAAGGGACTTATGGGCATCGGCCTTGGCAGTTTTGGCACTTTCGAGAGCCGAGGCAAGCTCGGACTCTCGAGTCTTCGAGTCACGCTCCAAACTCTCATGCTTTTCCATGAGAGCATGGAGCTCTTGCCGAACCACCGCCACCTGCGCCTCCTGCTTTTCTCGCTCTGCCTGTTCCGCGGCCACATTGCGTTCGGCCGCGGACACGGCCTCCTTCAGGGTCGCCACCTCGTTCGTGGCCCCTGCAGTACCCATGTTATCCTTGTTATTTTTTGTTGCAACCTAAATCCTTTTCTGTAAGGTACAAGTTCAAAGTGGTGTTACTCACCTTCTTTGTCCTGGAGCTGCTTCTTGGTGCGGCCGAGCTCTTGCTCGGACCGCTCGAGCTCCTGCTTCAAAGCACCGACCTCCGTAGTCAGTGCGGCAGAGGTCAGCAGCGCAGCCTGCAACCCATATTGACATAATTTTTTAGCAACCCTGCGTATATCTTCTTTTTTTCTTCAGATCCTCAGTCCGGCTTTTCTTTCCGAACACCGAACCGAGCATCAAGGGCTACTGTCTATGCAGTATTACATTGCATATTTTTAACTTCTTACCTCAAAGCCTGATAGAAGGCTACTGCAGGCTTCGGTCAGCCCGCTCTTGGCAAGCTGTACCTTCTGAATCACCGCACTCATAATAGTGCGGTGTTCTTCCTTGATGGAAGCGCTCTGCAGCGCCTCCAAAAAATTGTCCGGCGCCTCCGGTTGGACGGAAGCTGCCGGCGTCACGGTCTTGCCCTTCGTGTGAAGGGGCCGCCGGCCGGACTCCGGAACCACTGCGGGTTCTGATGTGGAGTCCGACGCAAAGTCTGGGAGGCCGCCTTGTGGCGCCCCCAGAGCCTCCCCTTGATGGGTCCCTTCTTGGGATCCCACCTCGGCGTCCTCGGTGTCGCGAGGGGTGGAGGCGGTCGGGATGGCATCTACATCCGACGGAGCCAACGACCCGCTCGATGAAGCGGGGAGATCATCATTGGCCGGACTACAGGCAGCATGCGGCATCAGAATGACACTATGTGACGCAGAAAAAGAAATTATAAATCATTCAGGAATCCGGATACTTACGATCTCGCCGGAGGCCTGGCCCTTGAAGTCCATTCTTCCTCGCCAACGTTGATGTTGGCGGAGCTGTCCGGGGGAATGGTCCTTCCCCTCTTGGACCCTTCGGCCTCCCCTGTTGGGGAAGCCTTCCTCTTCCTCTCTCCCTCCTCTGGGAGAGAGTCCTCTTTCTCCTCCTCGTTTTTGGGGGAGGAGTCCGCCCCGGAGTCGTCGAACACCTGAAAACGGGAACTCTTTCGAGCACCCGTGGCCTCCTTCTTGGCCTTCTTCTCCGGCACCACGTGCGGTGCCGGAACCAGCAGCCTCGCTAGATGGGCGTCTACTGGGTTTTCTGGCATAGGAGCCGAGCAGATAATCTGCTCCGCCTTCCTCATCCAGTCCTGTCAAAGGAAAAGGGGAAATTAAAACCCGCATAGAGTCAAACTATGAAAATCAAGTGTCCCGTGAAGGGGTAGAATTACTTACCTCGTCGGCTTGGCGCTGCGAGCGAAATCCGCGATCTTCAGCCACGGATGCGGGGGCTTTGGCGCCCTTAAACAGCACCCTCCAGGCGCCTTCGTACGTCGTGTCGAAGAGCCCGCTCAGCGCCTGGTGCTGTTTCGGATTGAACTCCCACAGATTGAATGCCCGCTCCTGGCATGGGAGAATCCGGCGGACGAGCATGACTTGGACCATGTTAACCAGCTTGAGCTTCTTCACCAGCTTCTGGATATAGGCTTGGAGTCCCGTCAGCTCCTCCGAACTACCCCACAGCAAGCCCTTCTCTTTCCAGGAGGTGAGCTGCATGGGGATACCAGATCTGAACTCAGGGGCTGCCGCCCACGTAGGGTCGCGCGGCTCGGTGATATAGAACCACCCTGATTGCCACCCCTTGACGGATTCCACGAAGGCCCCTTCGAACCAAAGGACGTTGGGCATCTTACCCAACATGGCGCCTCCGCACTCCGCTTGAGTGCCCTTCACTACCTTCGGCTTGACATTGAAGGTCTTGAGCCACAAGCCGAAGTGGGGCTGGATGCAGAGGAAGGCCTCGCACACGACGATAAACGCCGAGATGTTGAGGATGAAGTTCGGCGCCAGATCATGGAAATCCAGGCCGTAGTAGAACATGAGCCCCTGGACAAAGGGGTGAAGTGGAAAGCCCAGTCCGCGGAGGAAGTGGGGAAGAAAAACGACCCTCTCATGGGGCCTGGGGGTGGGGATGAGCTGCCCCTCGTCGGGCAGCCGGTGCGCAATGTCGCCGGACAGGTAGCCGGCGCTGCGCAGTCTTTCGATGTGCTCCTCCGTAACGGAGGAGGTCATCCACTTGCCTCCCGCTCCGGACATAACTGGGGAATGTTGAGACGAGATGTGCGGGCTTGGGCGCTGGAGCTCGAGTGCACGGAGATGGATAAGCAAAGGAGGAAGAAGGCGTAGGTGAAAAGGTGAATCCTTATCCCTTATATGGGAGGGCGAAGTCTACGCGTCCCCCACCGGCCTGGTAAAACTCGCTTGTCCCCCAAGCGTCACCATCAATGGCGCGGTTGGGTTACCCACGTCCGTATTGATGAGAATCCCGGATTAAGGGGGAACACGATCTCTGCTTCAACAAGACGTGCGAAGGAAACCGCTTCGCTAAATGCGCTGAGGTGGTAGAGTAAAAAGTGATTCAAGTAATGGCTTGGTAGTGGCGTGACGTCATGCCGCAAAAAACATCAACAGATTGAACTTGTGTATATATTATTCTCTCTACGGTGGAATGTGGAATTTATTTTGCAGAGCCATACACTATCCTGGTGTTCACAATCTTCTATCATTCGGAGGAGGAACCCGCCTTGCAATGCCAAGCAATATACGCGCCGGACTTATCGTCATTGAAGCCTGGTTCAGGGGCTACTGAGGGAGTCCTGGATTAGGGGGTGTCCAGATAGCCGGACTACCATCATCAGCCGAACTATCATCGGCCGGACTGTCATCATCGACCGGACTCCAAGACTATGAAGATACAAGATTGAAGACTTCGTCCCGTGTCTGGATGGGACTTTCCTTGGCGTGGAAGGCAAGCTTGGCGATACGGATACATAGATCTCCTACCATTGTAACCGACTCTATGTAACCCTAGCCCTCTCAGGTGTCTATATAAACCGGATGGCTCTAGTCCGTAGGACCGAACAACAACAACCATTACAATCACACCATAGGCTAGCTTCTAGGGTTTAGCCTCCTTGATCTCGTGGTAGATCCACTCTTGTAAACATCCACAATATCAATATCAATCAAGCAGGACGTAGGGTTTTACTTCCATCAAGAGGGCCCGAACCTGGGTAAAACATCGTGTCCCTTGTCTCCTGTTACCATCCGCCTAGACGCACAGTTCGGGACCCCCTACCCGAGATCCGCCGATTTTGACACCGACAGTCTGTTTAGATAAAGAAGCAATAAAGTAAATATAGCGAGTGTGGAAAAGTGGTGGTAGGAGTTGTGAAATTGTCCCTAATCAATTGACTACTTTACTAGACCGATAGCAAGTTTTATGTGGGAGAGGCATAAGCTAACATACTTTCTCTTCTTGGATCATATGCACTTATGATTGGAACTCTAGCAAGCATCCGAAACTACTAAAGATTATTAAGGTAAAACCTAACCATAGCATTAAAGCATCAAGTCCCCTTTATCCCATACACCACAATCCCCTTACTCGGGTTTAAGCTTCTGTCATTCTAGCAACCCACTATAAGCGAATCATGAACATATTGCAACACCCTACAGTGGGAACCCCTCACGCTTGCGCGACACGGAGGTCACAATAGGACATCAACATAACCACAAGCAAATTAAACCAATTATAGCAATTCATCAATCACCGGTAGGACAACGAAAATCTACTCAGACATCATAGGATGGCAACACATCATTGGATAATAATATGAAGCATAAAGCACCATGTTCAAGTAGAGGGTACAACGGGTTGCGGGAGAGTGGACCGCTGAATATAGAAGGGGGAAGGTGATGGAGATGTTGGTGAAGATGGTGGAGGTGTTGGTGTAGATCGCGGTGATGATGATGGCCCCCGGCGGCGTTCCGGCGCCACCGGAAGCAAGGGGGAGAGAGCCCCCCTTCTTCTTCTTCTTCTTCCTTGACCTTCTCCCTAGATGGGAGAAGGGTTTCCCCTCTGGTCCTTGGCTCCCATGGCGTGGGAGGTGCGAGAGCCCCTCCAAGATTGGATCTGTCTCTGTTCTCTCTATTTCTGCGTTCTGGGATTCTGCCGTGGCACCGTTTCTTTTATATCAGGAGATCTGTAACTCCGATTGGATTGAAACCTTTACCCAGATCTTTTTCCAAAAATTAGCTTTCTTGCAGCCAAAGAAGGGCATCAACCGCCTTACGAGGGGCCCACGAGGGTGGGGGTGCGCCCACTTGGAGTGGGCATGGGCACCTATCTCGTGGCCACCTCGGGCATCGTCTCACGTTGATTTTACTTCCCAAAAATCACAAATATTCCAAAATAATTCTCCATCCGTTTTTACCCCGTTTGGACTCCGTTTGATATGGGTTTTCTGCGAAACATAAAACATGCAACAAACAGGAACTAGCACTGGGCACTGGATCAATATGTTAGTCCCAAAAATAATATAAAAAGTTGCCAAAAGTATATGAAAGTTGAAGAATATTGGCATGGAACAATCAAAAATTATAGATACGACAGAGACGTATCAACATCCCCAAGCTTAATTCCTGCTCGTCCTCGAGTAGGTAAATGATAAAAAAGATATTTTTTGATGTGGAATGCTACCTAGCATAATCTTGATCATATGTCTAATCATGGCATGAATATTAAGACACGAGTGATTCAAAGCAATAGTCTATCATTTGACCTAAAAACAATAATACTTCGAGCGTACCAATAAAGCAATCATGTCTTTTCAAAACAACATGGCCAAAGAAAGCTATCCCTGCAAAATCATGTAGTCTGGCTGTTGCTCTATCTTCATCACACAAAGTATTTAATCATGCACAACCCCGATGACAAGCCAAGCAATTGTTTCATACTTTAGTAATCTCAAACCTTTTCAACTTTCACGCAATACATGAGCGTGAGCCATGGACATAGCACTATATGTGGAATGGAATGGTGGTTGTGGAGAAGACAAAAAGGAAGAAGATAGTCTCACATCAACTAGGCGTATCAATGGGCTATGGATATGCCCATCAATAGATATCAATGTGAGTGAGTAGGGATTGCCATGCAACAGATGCACTAAGTGTTATAAGTGTATGAAAGCTCAAACTTAAAACTAAGTGGGTGTGCATCCAACTTGCTTGCTCATGAAGACCTCGGGCATTTGAGGAAGCCCATCATCGGAATATACAAGCCAAGTTCTATAATGAAAATTCCCACTAGTATATGAAAGTGAAAGCATAGGAGACTCACTCTATGAAGAACATGGTGCTACTCCGAAGAACAAGTGTGGTAAAAGGATAGTAGCATTACCCCTTCTTTCTTTTTCTCTCATTTTTTTGAATAGGATTCTTTGGCCTCTTTTTTTTATTTAGGCTTCGTTGGCCTCTCTCTCTCTTTTTTTAAGTCCAGAGTCTCATCCCGACTTGTGGGGAAATCATAGTCTCCATCATCCTTTCCTCACTGGGCAATGCTATAATAATGATGATCATCACACTTTTATTTACTTACAACTCAATATTACAACTTGATATCTAGAACAAAGATATGACTCTACATGAATGCCTCCGACGGTGTACCGGGATGCGCAATGATCTAGCGTAGCAATGACATGAAAAAACGGACAAGCCATGAAAACATCATGCTAGCTATCTTACGATCATGCAAATCAATATGACAATGAATGCTCAAGTCATGTATCTGATGATGATGATGAAAGTTGCATGGCAATATATCTCGGAATGGCTATGGAAATGCCATGATAGGTAGGTATGGTGGCTATTTTGAGGAAGATATAAGGAGGCTTATGTGTGATAGAGCGAATCATATCACGGGGTTTGGATGCACCGGTGAAGTTTGCACCAACTCTCGAGGTGAGAAAGGGCAATGCACGGTACCGAAGAGGCTAGCAATGATGGAAGGGTGAGAGTGCGTATAATCCATGGACTCAACATTAGTCATAAAGAACTCATATACTTACTGCAAAAATCTACAAGCCATTGAAAACAAAGTACTACGTGCATGCTCCTAGGGGGATAGATTGGTAGGAAAAGACCATCGCTCGTCCCCGACCGCCACTCATAAGGAAGACAATCAATAAATAAAATTGTGCTCCAACTTCATCACAAAGCGGTTCACCATACGTGCATGCTTCGGGAATCACAAACCTCAACACAAGTGTTTCTACTAATCCAAAATCACCCACTAGCATGACTCTAATATCACCACCTTTATATCGCAAAACTATTGCAAGGAATCAAACATATCATATTCAGCGATCTACAAGTTTATGTAGGATTTTATGACTAACGATGTGAATGACCAATTCCTGTCATCTCTCTAAATAGATATAAGTGAAGCAAGAGAGTTTAATTATTTCTACAAAATATATGCGCACGCTCTAACAAATATAATTGAAGCAAAAGAGTATTCTACAAATGGCGGTTTTCTATGCGAAGAGAAACAGGCAATCCAAACTTCAAATGATATAAGTGAATCATGTGAAGCATTCTATAAAGCCATACTCAAAAGATATAAGTGAAGTGCAATGAGAATTATATAAATCAACCAAGGACTATCTCATACCAGTATGGTGTATAAAAGAAAAGTGAAAACTAAATGCAAAAGACGCTCCAAGACTTGCACATATCGCATGCAAAAAATACCGATACTTGTTGAAGAAAGAGGGGATGCCTTCCAGGGCATCCCCAAGCTAGTATAAAAAGTGGCCCAGATCTTTTTTCCAAAAATTAGCTTTCTTGCGGCCAAAGAAGGGCATCAACCGCCTTACGAGGGGCCCTCAAGGGTGGGGGGCGTGCCAACCTGAAGTGGGCATGGGCCCCTGTCTCGTGGCCACCTCGGGCACCGTCTCGTGTTGATTTTACTTCCCAAAAATCACAAATATTCCAAAAGAATTCTCCGTCCGTTTTTATCCCGTTTGGACTCCGTTTGATATGGGTTTTCTGCGAAACATAAAACATGCAACAAACAGGAACTGGCACCAGGCAATAGATCAATATGTTAGTCCTAAAAATAATATAAAAAGTGGCCAAAAGTATATGAAAGTTGAAGAATATTGGCATGGAACAATCAAAAATTATAGATACGACAGAGACGTATCAGGTGCCCCCAGGCTTATAGCCACCTGGTGGGTCCCCTCTTAGTATTTCTTCGCCTAGCATTTTTATATATTCCAAAATAATTCTCCATAAAGTTTGAGGACATTTGGAGTTGTGCAGAATAGGGTTCTCAGATTTGCTTCTTTCCGGTCCAAAATTCCAGCTGCCAGCATTCTCCCTCTTCATGTGAATCTTGTAAAATAAAAGAGAAAATGTATGGCAACTGCACCATAAAGTGTAATAACAACCCATAATGCAATAATTATCAACATAAAAACATGATGCAAAATGGACTTATCACCCCCACAGGAAAACTCTCTTCAGCTGAAGGTGCACTATTGTTACTATTAGTTTAGTCTCTCAAAGGCTACTCTGCTCCCAACATTTCCTGGATATTATGGTAGACCAACTCCAAGTGTTGAAATCATCTATCAGAAGTAACATAAAAGACTTGTCAACTACAAATGTCTCTACTCCTCTTCCCAACAAGGAACATACTTTAGTTATTAAAGAACAGAAGAAGAACATGTCAAAGAAGAACATAAGAGCAAGCAGATTATGGATATTACATGTCTTTCAATACATTGTTCATTTCCCACTCATGATGAACCAGAGTGCACGGACAAATACAATTCCCTGATGTCTCTCTATATGTGAACGAACATCCATTTAGAAACTGAAGTAGGAACACATGTGAAAGGATCGATATGGTTGACTAGAGGGAGGGTCAATAGGAAACTACCAATTTTTAGTTATTTTTAATAAATTATGCTTGGCAATAAAATAGGTTGTCTAGAAATGCAACTAGGTGGACAACCTATATGACAAGCACAATAAGTAGCTCACAAGCAAGCACAAGATACAACACAATATAGCTTGCACAAAGTAAAGGTTAAAGATAACCATAATTGGAGTCGGTGGAGACAAGGATGTGTTACCGAAGTTCCTTCCCTTTAGGGGGAAGCACTTCTTCGTTGGAGCAGTGTGGAGGCACAATGCTCCCCAAGAAGCCACTAGGGCCACCGTATTCTCCTCACGCCCTTGCACAATGCAAGATGTCGTGCTTCCACTAGTGGTGCCCTTGAAGGCGGCGACTGAACCTTTACAAGCAAGGTTGGGGCTCTCTCCACAACTTAATTGGAGACTCCCAACACCACCCCGAATCTTCACCATAATGGATTGTAGATCCGAGGTGAGCTCTTTTGTCTAGGTTGCCCAAACACCGAAGAGTAATAAGATCTGCAAGGGATTAGTGGGGGAAACACTACAAAAAAAGTACACTTCCGTGATGATACATGTTTGTCACAGTAGGTCGCGTTTTTTATCATGCATGTACATCCATGACGATTTTATGACAGAATCAAGATAGTCATACCTGTGCTGTCGTGAAGTGTTCAATGACATTACCAAAATTATCATCACGGAAGTGTCCACTTCCATGACGATAAATTGTGCATCATAGAAGTGCTTTCGTCAAGGGTGACCGACACGTGGCATCCACCGTAACGGAACACCGTTAAGCTATCGGGTCCGGTTTTGGATCCGACAACCCGTTAACAGCCCCAACCAATGGGGATTTTCCACGTGTAAAATCATCATTGGCTGGAGGAAACACGTGTCGGCTCACCGTTGGGACAGATGTCATCCACTCATTGGACCGAAGGCGCCTATGATACGATGACACGTGGCACGACCCAATAGAGGCCCATTCCTGTGAAAAGGCCGGCCCGTTTGACTTGGTAAAAAGGTGGCGGGCCGGCCCACGGAAAGCTTGTTAATGGCCTGTTTGCATCTAGAACATTTACAGCCCGCTAAACTAGGGCCCGTTACGACCTCTCCGAATTAGGCCCAGTAGCATCCTATGGGCCGTCCAATATGATTCCAACCCGTTTTAACTTCCGGCCCATGTGTGGCCCATGACTTCTTTCGGCCCATATGAGGCCCTTTCTAACTCTTGGCCCATAAACGGCCCGTGGTGAAACTGGCCCATAATGAACAGTGTATCACTTTCTACCCATTAACAGCCAGTTATTCCATTGGGCCATTTCCAGCCCAAGTTATCTTTCGGCCTTCCGAGGGCCCATTTATTCTTGGGCTCATTTGCAACATTCGGTTACCTATAGCCCATTACTATGATTTTCTGCTTGTGGGCCAAATTCAGCCCGTCGTTACAGTCGGCCCGTTTGTGGACCGTTAATCTGTTGGGCCATTTTCATAGCATCACCAAATACGACCTATTAACGACCTGTTATGGTCAGCCCATAAAATGTTTGATTTCCACTCTAGCCCATCTATGACCCATTAAAGGCCCGTACAAGGCCCATAGATGAGTCGGCCCTTACAAGGCCCATGGATCCTATGAGACGTAGAAGGCCCATTGATCCTACGAGACATAGAAGGCCCATGGATCTGACGGCCCATAGAAGGCCATGGATCGTCTGTCCCGTACATGGCCCATGGATCGTACGGCCCGTGGAGGGCCATGGTCACTACAATGTTTAGGCGAGTTGGCCCCCGTGTGAACGATATAGTATATTCAAAGAATTATCCTACTCTATACTATCACCTCTAAAAAACATACACTATACAACAAAGAGACCAAGGCATAGAAACATAGAATAATCCTACACTATACAATAAAGAAATTACAGCCTATTATACCCACTGGGCATTATGGTTCGGCACAGGTGATAATAAAGCATACATAAACAGCAAATTACATACACTGGGCAAATACAGCTCATACATCATGGACGCGCATCAACTTAACTCCATTTGAACTATAATCTCTTCAGAAAATAGGATTGCCCGGATTCAGATAGCACAAATTTCAGTCTACAAAATCTCCAATTCCTTCATGGTTACCTCAGTGTCTTGTTTCATTTTTTTGACTCCTGCATCTAATACCTGCATGTCCAGTCTCAACTTGTTGATTATACGTTGACAATCATGTACACGTTGTCTTGCCACCTCTAGTTGATGCTCGAGAACATCAACACATTCCAATTCCAATCCATAATCATTCGGTAACGGCCATGCCGCACTGCTCTCAGATCTTTGTGTTGATGTCACTTCATCCTGAAATGTTTCTGTAAGTACACATCACTAGGGCAAAAATATAGTTACAACAGTGAAGTGAGCAAGACACTATTTTGTACTACATGGCAAAACAGGACTAACAATAATGTTACACGTCATGAAGCATAAGCAGGTGATATTTTAAAAATTATAAAAAAGATAGTCTGTGCAGCCTGCATACAGAAATCTCTCTTAGCTCACCAGAGGAGCATGATGTTGGGGCCCAATCCAAAACATAGACAAGTTACAAATTTAGACAGCACGTTGCGTATAAGTAAGCAAGCAGTTGGCCATTCTGTAGCTCAATTAAAGTCTTAGGGAGCATAATGAACAGTAGAGGGTTTCATACAAACATACTACAACAAGCAAAACTATGCAATCATTAGCCTAGTATAAACTAGATTGTGAGCCTCATGCAATAATAGTTGGTTAATAGACTTCAAAGCTTCAGGCACACTTCGGCAGAGTAATTAAATGGTAAGGCCTTTAATTATGTCAACTAGTAGTTATACAAGTACCCAACATCAGGCATGATTCTTTGGGCATCTCATTAACTGAGGACAAATAAAGCAATTGAAAAGAGCAAATTAACTATGCCTGAAACAAACAAGGAATTGAACTATTGAGTTGCATACAGTGACTTACCTTAACAGGTTGAAGAGGCTCAGCGCAGCTCCTACTTCTCTTGCAAGGCTCCTTCCTAACATCTTGTACTTGGAAATCCTCAATCTTATCTTTATTGCACCCCCTCTGCAAGGTGACACAAACAAGTTACTCATCTCCTTGGAAGATAAATATGCATACTTTCCAGTCTGTGAACACAAAAGGATGAGATTATAACAAAACAACACCACATAATGAAACATGCTGCATCTCTTGCACTTGCACACAATGAAATGAGCATTTACTATGTCTACACTACGTGAAAACTAGGCATACCTTCGAACTGGATCTCCAAGTACTCTTGGAGAGCCTACTTTTGTGTACAACCAAACCTTTATGTCACCTATGAGTTAGACAAGGCCCCACTACAGCAGCCCTTAGTGTTTAAATCATTGACAAGCTCTGTTAGAGTGTTAGGTCAAGAACAACAAGTAATCAAAGCAAACAGTCCTAGTATGGCTGGCTGATGCAAACAAGCAATTGAACATATGTGTGAGAAAATCTTACATATCAAGAAAAGATGCAAAGAAGGAGGCTTAAAGACCATCACTTGACTAACCAAATTTAAGGGGCATTTAAACATCATGTGCAACGTATGAACTAACATAAACATTGCATATTCCAGATTCTATAATGGAATGCACACGTATTAGGTTATGCCATGTATGATGATGCCTAAATGTACACTATAGCAGGCAGGAGTGATTCATCATTGCACACACAATTGAATTGCAGGTTAAGGGCCAGTTCGATTCCGCCTTTTCAGGGCTTATTTTCAAAATAAGCCATAAAAGATGTAAAGTCATTTTGAGTTATGGGCTTGGGCTTAGCTAATTTCGCTTTGGAGGGGGGTGTTTCGGGTAGAACCTTGAAGGGAAGGGGAATAGTAAAATGACTCTGTTGTCTGCCTATATTACACTCAAAATGCAACTGCTGACGCCCGTGTCACACCTGACCCTAAAGTAAAAACAAACACGCAAGCGTTCATTGCCCTGCCCGCTTGCATCTCCTCTCCCCTTTCCCTCTACCTCGATCGCCTGCCTGCAGCACTAGGGTTCCTCCAGCGAGCCATCGCCACTGGTCCCATCTGGCCTGGTCCTCGACGATGCTATGTCCATCTAGGCTACATGGCCGGCGGGCAGGGGAAAATCTCCCTGGCTGCTCCTCCCTCTGGCGTCGCCCCTCATTCTCATGGTCTCCAGCAGCTGCTCCACTGTGGTTCATCCAATGCACTACTCCGGCGGGCGCTTCACAACTACGGCTGATGCCACACTGCGACAAAAGGCACCTTATTCCCCCTCCCCTCCTCCCAGGCCATGGCCTTGAGGTGCTGTTGAAGGATGAGCTCATCCAACAAGGTGAGGATCTCCTCTGATTTTTTGCCAAATTTTCATTCTGATCCACTATACGATGAATTGCTATGAGCTGCTTCTGCTGCTGCTATATGATGCATTGCTATGAGCTGCTCCTGCTGCTGCTATATGATGAATTGCTATGAGCTGCTGCTGCTATATGATGAATTGCTATGAGCTGCTGCTGCTGCTATATGATGAATTGCTATGAGCTACTGCTGCTGCTATATGATGAGTTGCTATAAGCTTCTCCTGCTGATGCTATATGATGAATTGCTATGAGCTGCTCCTCCTGCTGCTATATGATGAATTGCTATGAGCTGCTCCTGCTGCTGCTATATGATGAATTGCTATGAGCTGCTGTTGGTATATGATGAATTGCACACTCCTACTGCTGTATGATGAGTTGCTATGAGCTGCTGCTGCTATATGATGCTTTCAGGTGGTGCTGCTATATGATAATAACCAGCCCCTTGGACCATCGAATTTCAATAAATAATTGTTCTTCATTTAAATGCGGGTCATGCATTCTTCGTTTAAATTAGGCAATGGGATCTCTATGGAAAACATCGACCAAAGTAGATTGTGCCAAGTAGATGGTATCTTTGTATTTGCATTTTGAGTAAATAGTGATGGTCTGTTTTCCTATCATATTAATTACTGCACTGGGTTCAATTTGTGATGTTTGCAAGTCAAAATAATTTTCATATGGGCAGCAAAATGAAAAAAAATATAATGCAATCTAGACTTTCCACTGATCATACCAAAGATAAGTTGAAAACGCAATGAAAAGAGCTGGTTGGCTTATTACATGGAGCTTATATTCACATGTGCTTATTTTCTTAGGATAACTCATAATAACTGTCCCTAAGAAACTTGGCTAATAGAACTGTCATACAAATAACATGTGACAATGATTGCAATGGAGGAGTGATGTACCATAGCACACTGTATAGGCTCACTGCCGCCTCTCCTTTTTTTGCGATGTTCCATGAAATTGCCACATACATCTTGTACTTTTTCATTGTGTAACCCTATCTGCAAGTTGACACGGCTAATTTCAGACATCTCTACATGATACTACATTGCATATCCCTTGCGCATATTTAAACCACCAATTAACGATTGTGTGCGTAGCATAAACTAGCCATGACTCTGTGTGCTGGACTAGCAGGCACTCTAAGGGAGCCTAATGTAGTGCACTGGAATTCCTACATGCCACCTATGATTTTGTGTAATGTACTACCTTTGTTCCTAAATATATGTCTTTGTAGAGATTCTAGTATGGACCACATACAGATGTATATAGGTGCATTTTTGCGTGTAGATTCACTCATTTTGCTCCGTATGTAGCCTATAGTGGAATCTCTAGAAAGACTTATATTTAGGAACGGAGGTACAAGGTAGTATCATGTATGACATCTACATATCTAATTTAGCAGCCAGTAGTAGAAATCATTGTCTGCACAAAGGGATTACTGGTCAAAAATCCTAGCAAAGCACGCTGGCAGACATAGAACAATACAAGAGAGAGAGAGAGACACTTACAAGATCATAGCAATGCCTTAGTCCAGGATCTTGGTTGGCCAAGCTATTAGATCTAGAAAAAACTTCATCCTTGTAGTTTTTGCCAACTGCATAACAGGTAACAGCGACCGGTTAGTATATTTGAAGTACATCGGGCAGGTGATGCTGGATGGGTTTAAAGGTGACAAGTACCTAGGCCATGGCGGGTGCTTGGCATCTCTCCAGATGGTGGGAATCAGGTTAGAAACGTCAAGGGTGATGCTGCTGCACTGGCTGTTAGGGTCCGGTAAGGAGATCTAGAACCGTCGAGTAGGGTGTTTGTGGAGCGGCTCCGGTAGGGTGGACTACGGTGTGGGCGAAGCGGATCTGTGGCTGTGGACGAGGGCGTAGGTGAGGCTGCTCCGGTGGTTGGGTTAAGGATGGTGTCGACGATGCGGATTTGTGGCCATGGATGGGGCGTCAGAAGTTGCTCCGGTGGTTGGGTTAAGGATGGTGTCGACGATGCGTATATGCGGCCGTGGACGGGGCGTCAGAAGCTGCTCCGGTAGGTTGGATGAGTGTGCGAGGAAGCAGATCTGAGGCCGTGGACTTGTGAGTTGGCAAAGCGGCCCCGATATGGTTGAGAATGGTATAGACGAAGCTACTATGGTAGGGTTGACGATGGTGTCGGCGAAGCGGATCCGGTAGGGTTGAGGAAGGTGTCGGCAAAGAGGATCAGAAGCCGTCGACGGGGGCGTTGGTGGGGCGGCTCCGGGGGGTGTTGACGAAGCGTCTCCGGTGGGGAGTACGAATGAGCCGCTGCAGATGCGCGGCGGTTGACGAGAGTACCAGCGAAGCAGACCCGGCGCCGTGGACAAGGCTCGGACTGAATGGGCTGTGGTATAGTGGTGGATGAGCAGTCCACTTGTTTCTAGGGGAGGTGAGAGGGGTATATGCGGCCGCAGAAGCAGATCCGACGAGGTTGACGCTGCTGGCAGTGAATGGGCTATGGTACGCCGGTGGATGAGCAGTCTAGGGTTTCGAGAGGGGAGGGGAGAAAGGGCGATGAAGTATGGACGGCGTGATGTAAGATGCTCTGGTGCTGTGGAGTTAGTCGTTTTTGCGGGGGGGCGAGAGGAAATGGGGGTGCCGTGTAGTGGGGGGAACCAGAAGTTACCAAAGCAGCCCCGACCTATTATGTAGATGAGGGCGGTATTGTAACTGTTGGTCTCCGTACACTAAGGACAAAAGGGGAATTTCACATGCTAAAGACTAAGGTGGCGGAAATTTTAGAAGGAGGCGGGAGATTTTGCTGCCCGCAGGATCGTTCGTATCCAGTTTCAACTAATTTTGGACCGTGCTAGCGGGAAGGTCATGCTAGACTGTGTACATGGGGCACGTGTCAGCAGTTAATAACTGGTGTGAAGTCCACCCCAGAAAAAAAGACAATAACTCGGGATGATGCGCCGATAACTTGGACGTTCACACGAGCGCGACCAATCGTATGGGTGTAATGGCGCGTTCACAAAAAAGGGATCAAACGCTCATCCTATGTATTTCTCGTGTAAATAGATAATTTAGTGCCATTGGTTATTTACTTTAAACATAATGTATTGACGTGTTAGTGTAGAGGCGCACAAAAAGAAATGGATATTGTAGTCCACTACTTAAAAGTGTTACCTCATATGATTACATAGCCTCCATTTCATAAATTGCGTACCCATTGAATTCATATATGAATATTACATATATTACTTCAAAATAGAAACTTAAATCATCCAAGACTAATGAATTTGAATGCAAGAGTAACAATGGTGCATGTACATGATAGCTACATTGGTTGTCTGAAGAAACATCACTGTAACTTTGGCATGCACAACTGAAAAGGATTATTTAAATAGAAAAAAATGTGATATGTGAGTGTCCAATCTTTATAGCGTTGAATCGATATTGTACCTTTGGCCACGATATGAAGTAGATATTGACTTATGTTCAAGCGATGCACGTCCACGATCGCTAGATAGTGATACGTGAATGAATTGTGCATTCTCTCTCACACGCATGCATATCTCATTTCCCTGTGGGCATCGGAATCACACACGCGCACTTCATGTATTTCTCTCCCTCCGTCAAGCTTAAATTCGTCTTTCTACCCCGTCCTACAAGTCTCTCACACAGAAAAACACACGCTCTCTCTGTCTAACACGCCCACCCCTTTAATTCCGCCCACCCACAGCCACTAATGTCTCAAAGTACAATAATGTCTCTCACACATATGCCTAAGGTTAACTCGAGTTCCGGGACCATATGAATACATACAATGGGATTCCAACAGAGAACCTTTTGTTTTGAGATTTCTCTCTCTCTCTCTCTCTCTCTCACACACACACACACACACACACACACACAAACGCACGTGCACACATTGTTTCTCGCTTCATTTTTTCTGGCACTTGCATGCACACCGTTTGTTTATCTTCGTGATGCTTTAAGTATGCCTCGCACAAATGCTATCTACCTATCTCTTAATATAGCTAGATATGTGTCACACAAACTCCTTCTCCCTACTAGCAAGATGCCCATGCATTGCACAGAACATCAAGATGCATTTGTATGAGTAGTTTATCTTGTGCGAGAAAAGGATGAACGAGGGAATGCCTTATTTGCAAATGTGGAGAGGGGTGTGGGTATCTTTTTGCAAAACTGCCATAGTTCTTCCTATCCGTCGGATATAAATCGGATGGCCTATATTGCAGGATGGCAGGAACACCATCATCACCAACTCTGTTTTTATAAGAGTAGAGATATGTGAGTGTCACTGTCGCCCCCCCACACCCACACCCACACACCCACACTTCCCAACACCGAAGGAGTAGGGTGACACCTTGATCTTGATACTAATCTATCGACTGACTTCTCTCTCAAATACACACACACACACACACTACCTGACACCGGAGGAGTAGGGTGCTCGATCTTGATAATAATCTATCTACTCCTCTTTCAAACACACACACATACACACACACTCGCTAGTTGTGCCTCTGTGCCTACCGCGCACACTCTCGATACGTCTTTCTCTCCCTCCCCCCCAACAATGACAGCAGAAGGGTGACAACTCGATCTGATCATAATCTGTCAATTGGTTTCTCTCTCAAACATTGTGTCTCGGTGCCTCGCTCGGTAGCCCCCTCGATATGTAGACTTCTCGCGCGCGCACAGTTGTAGTGACGATGATGCTGAACCCAATGTGCCTTGTTTTTACCAGCCTCATGTGATAGTTTTCACCCTGTTTTCCGTTAATTAACAAGGCAACCTTTTCTTTGTTACTACTAGTGAATCTGGAATCATTCGGGGCAGACATAAAATATATCACTTCAACCCAATTATCGCAACAACTATTTTAAAAGAAACTAGCTAGCTGCCCGTGCGTTGCACAGAACATCAAGATGCATTTGTATGAGTAGTTTATCTTGTGAGAGAAAAGGCTGAATGAGGGAAGGCCTTATTTGCGAACGTGGAGAGGCGTGTGGGTATATTTTTGCAAAATTGCCATAGTTTCTTTCCTATCCGTTAGATATAAATCCGACGGCCTATATTGCAGGATGGCACGCACACCATCATCACCAACTCTGTTTTCTACTCCCTCCGTTCCTAAATACTCCCTCCGTCCGAAAATACTTGTCATCAAAATGGATAAAAAGAGATGTATCTAAAACTAAAATACGTCTAGATACATTTCCTTTTATCCATTTTGATGACAAGTATTTCCGGACGGAGGGAGTATTTGTCTTTTTAGAGATTTCAACAAGTGACTATGACCGGACCTTACCAACATACTCAAAAAGTAGTCCATAATTTTGATGTTACCCTCTTTTCTTGGCGGTGCAGTGCCATCTGGATACCTCATAAATAAATCAAGGAGAAATCTGACCCCTTCCTAAAAAGACATACAGAGCAAAATGAGTGAATCTACACTCTAAAATATGTCTACATACACATCCGTATGTGGTAGTTCATTTGAAATCTGAAAAAGACAAATATTTAGGAATGAATGAAGTATAAGAGTAGACATGGTGATATATCTCCAGCATCGTCTACAACAAAAATGTGCTGGGCTGGTTAGCATCGGATGCTCACAACGCGTTGACATGAGTTCGAATTCTGTCTTTTAACTTTAGATTTTTATATTATATATTACTTATTTCATATATACTTCTTTCGCTACTGTATTGATAGTGGAACCCACAGAGTACTTAGAATACATGATTAAGGATGGACTTGTTTCTTTTTAACTTTCTGTACGAAGCTGTAGCCACCTTGCAAGTCACGTGTACACTGTACATGCAATTAACTTTTTATAGAGGGACAATCATACAGGCAATTAACTCAAATGGATTGGATGTCACTATTATTTCCACCATAAGAGCATCTCCAACTGCAGCCGGCAAATTTCCTCCCGCTTCCTTCCGCGGAGGACGACATCAAACGCCAGCGGCATACATTTTTACAACTCTAACCAACCAGATGAAATTCGTGCAAACACGGACTAATTTCATATAAGCATGAAGGATTTCGTATAAAAAAGCTGGATCTTCGTATAAACATGATGGATTTCATTACATTTACATGAACTAAGCGGTGCCAATCCGACTCTCTTAGTAGGAAATACTTGTCCTCGAAATGGATGTATCTAGACTTATTTTAGTTATAGATACATACAATTTATCCATTCTTAGAACAAATATTTCCCGCCAGCCGCAGAGGGAGTACATAATCTAAATGGCCGCCCGCGGATCCCTTTGTCTTCCTCATGCCCGTCAGACACTTGTGGGGTCGACGAAGGTCCTCGGAAGAGACGAAGCAGCAAAGAAACCACCTGAATCCGCAGTCGTCACCTCAGCGGTGGCCTTCATGGGTCCCAAGTGGCGGCAGCCTCCCGTGTTCTACTTCTCCTCGATGATGGCGGCGGACATGGAGAAGCTGGCCACCGACTCGTCGCTCTCCACACACCTGGCTTCTATCTCTGCCTGCATGGTGCTGCCGCAGGCATGGGAGGCATGCCCACAGACACGGGAGGTGCGGCCACCGCAGACACTGGTGGCGCGGTACAACGCGACAGCGATGACGCCCGTACCGATGTGGTCGCCGCCATGCCGGCGTGGAGCAACTCGCCACTCCTCATCGAGCTGAACTAGAGCGGCGAGTTGCTAAACCACGCGCCTGCTTGGGGCGGCAACTGGCTCCGTCGGGCCAAGCGAGGTTGGTGAAGCACCGAGTGGCCTCGCCCGTATCCGGAGGGCTTGGCGGGCCACCCAGCCGGGTAATATGCCGGAGAACGGCTCCTCGAAAGCCATCGGAAGAGTGGAGAAAATGGTGAAGGAGGAGATGGGGGAGCGGCGGAGGGGTGCGATTCTTGCCCGCTGTCTATCTGGCCTCGTGTAAATAGAGGGCGAACGGTAGGAGCTTGGTCGGCGTCTGGCCTCGTTTAAACTGAGGGCGGACGGGAGGAGCTCGGCTGGTGTTGCGTTTAATTCCGGCACGCTCATGAACGGATGTGTTGCCGGAGTAGGATTCTTGGTTTGCATGCGGGTTTAACGGAGGGGTTTAATGGAGGCGAGGAGGCGTGTTCAGCCGGGCGTGCAGCAGGCGACGCAGTACTATTCGATTTGACAGCAGTAATGAACCGTCAAATCACAAAGGCCCTCGCCTCTCGTGAAACCGACCAAGCTAGACTTCCCCGCCCTCTAGCCTTTTAAAAAATGTATATACTCCACTTTTGTACAGTAGTAATATCGATGGATTGCGCCATGGATCAAAACTTGAAATTAAAAAAGGTGGTACATATAGAGAGCGCTCGTCGCCAGATTATGCATATAGTACTATTAAAAAGGCTAGTCACAATAATGGTGTCCAACACAACCCACCCCTCAAATAAAACTAAGCACCCTGGAATTCTTTGACAAAACTAAGCACCCTAAAATTCTTTGACAACTAAACTGTTGGCTATATGATGTTGGCCATATATATTGTACGTATATAATGTGAAGAAACAAGTGGTAGTACTATACCAACTAAAAGATGAAATGTAAGAAATACTAGTATGTACGTACTGAAGAGTTAAAGTAACGAGAAGAAACATAACATAGTTCTGCTGGGGGCTCAGCACAACACACCCCTCAAATTAAACTAAGCACACCTGAAATTAAACTATGCAACTAATCCGGTAGACACTGCATTAGAACAACCATGAGCAACGACACAACCACCTTACTCGGAGTCCTCGTCCATGTCCTCGACTTCGTCCTTGTCCCTCTTCCTCTTGGCCGATACTTCTTTGCTTGAACCGCACACTTGGCTCTTGCTCTTCATCCAACCCTTGTAGATATTGAAACAAAGGTATCCATCCATTGCAGCGTAGTGGATGTGGTCTATATCTAGTACATTCCACTGCCATGCATGATGATGAAACGTGCATTGAGGTTTCTCCAGTTTACCGTATGAAGGATGAACCATGGCTCCTGCCAGGGTTAGCATTGAAGTTTGGCCACTGGAGGGCAGCAGCCGATTCTTCTGGAGGTCGAAGGGGTTGCCTACAACGAGGCCTATCTGACCCATGACTTTTTTGTAAAGTCTACAGTAACAAATTTGACTAGGTTGCTCTTGAGGAAGTTCTTAAAATCCAGGCATTCAACGTCGGCATGGCATATGTGGTAGACCAAGGATAAGTCATGCACACAAACCTGGATCACGGTGGGCTTCTTCCTCTCTTCCTCCTTTAGATCCTTCTCTCGTGCCAAGACTGTGGTGTACTCAACATCTAGCCCAGCGACCCACTCATCATCTGAGTTTTCGAACATGCGTCTGAAGCGAGAAAGGCATCCTTTCACCGTCGCGAAAAAATGGGCGTCAAACTCATCGCCGGTGATAGTTCTAACCTTGTACTCACCGCCGATCATGGAGATTTCGGACACCATGGATTTGGGAGGAGGGTTAGGATTAGTGGAACTGCCGTAATGTGAAAGGACGGGGTGACTGGGAGCAAACCGCCATATTATTAAAGGACGTGCGGGGACGAGTAGGAGCGAACTGCCAGCGTGCGAACGGCAGGGTAGTGGCTTTCCATTCTCCCATGATACGGGCTTCCAAGAGCCCTTAGAACTGAGATCGAACGGTTGCATGGCGTGATTCTAGACCTATGGGTGAATGTCCTATCCTGGAGGGTTATTCTGCAATTTTTTAGCAACTTAGCATGCGACCGTTCGATCTCAGATCCAAGGGCAGCCAGCAGCCCGTATCATGGTCGCGCCTAACACGATCGTCGCGTCGCTCACGCGGTCGCGCCCTTGGAGATTTAACACGGTGCGTTAGGCTATCTGATGTTGGCATGTCATCACTTAGTCACTCATACTACAACAAGGTTGGCTATAAGTGTATTTTTTTACTTCTCTCTATCTCTTTCTTCGTACTGTAGTATTTATTGCATTTGCCAAGGAGTGACCTCTTCCAATGAAATGGTGCTTTAGATGAGGTGCTAAGGGCATTAACTGGCTTAGCAATCAAGTCCCCAATGCATAGGTGCTTATTAGTTTTTTGTTGCTAAGTTTGCTTCATTTAATTAGCTATAGACTCAAAATTGTCTTTTCACCTAGGTACACGCGCTTAGCACCGTTTCTTCCTTGGGTCACCAAACTAGTGTCTCTCTTCTTAATTAACTTGCCACATCAGACTTTATGCCTATGTGGCAAGCTTAGCACCTATAGGAGCAAGTAAGTAGTACTACAAATAGTGGGCTATATGTGGAGGAAAGAGAGGCAAGGAAAAAGTGGAGAAGTGGGCTCTCATGCAAGAGCCAGCCTCTACTACATGGTGGAGCATTGGGAGAGGCACCTGTATGGAGGTGGTCAGGAATCAGGAGACTCACGCCGGTCGTAGCACCACAGTTAAAATGATAATGGCAAGTCAAATCATGGGGCCCCACCTGTCTAGCAGTAACTCACTGTCAAATCACACATCCCTATGTTTGCAGCAGCCTACTCCCTCATCTTCTCGCGTCTCTGTCGAAACGACTAGGCGGAACTGCCCCGCCTACCGCGCAGGAAAAGCCCCGCCCTCGACTTTTAAATAGTACAGTATACTCCCTCCGTCTAGGTGACCAAGGTGGAGAGGAAAACAAGAGAACTTAATGTTTATTTGTTAAGACTGGTTGTAATGGTAGTATCATAGCTATATCATGCATACCAACTAGGCAATTTTGATGAGGTGTCATATAATTAAATGAATAAAGAGAGAGTTGAGTATCATATCATGATATCGTATCATAATAAACGCTATGCTACTATGTGTCATACATGGCAATAAATAAAGTACTACATGATACTAAGTATTATTAATATCATTGCGTGCAACAAACTGACCACTGCATGTCATGTTTGATAGTCTCAAGTCATTAAAAGCATACAAGCCCCACATCTCTTATTGGTTGATTCCTCTATTTATGTCAAAAAATAAGAAACAACGTGAGAGTTAATGCACTGCGCCTATGTGTTTACTATTTGGTTTTCCTAAGATGACTTACTCACCTAGACGGAGGGAGTATTCGATTTGACAGCTGGCGGCGCAGTTCCCGATACAACTTTAATGCAGATGAGGGAGGGAGTAGTGGTTCCCGAAATGTTGAACGACCAATGCATCCTCCTTCAATTAATGCATGAGGTAAGAAATGGGAGGAGGTCCGGGAAAAGAGGCTGCACGATGTGAATGCAACGTAGTTTTCCCTCATTGCCTTCATATAAAGGCGCCCCTCCATTCCAATGCATCTACCACATCGTACGCACCTAAGCATTTGCCTAAGCACCTACACTAAGTGCAAAATAGCTCACACCAGACCCATGGCGGTGATGCGCGTGAGCGGCCAGCGGCTGTGCCAGATGGTCCACGACGCCGGCCTGTGGCATGGCATCGAGGATCATCTCCAGATGGTGTTGGAGACTGGCTGGTGGATGGCTGCCGTCGACGCCAACTACGACTCTCACTTGGAGCAGATGATCGTTGCCACCAACAACAAGTTCACCGTCCTCAAGAAGCTCGCGGACGACATCGCCGTACTCCTCTAGTCCGCGCGCCCAGGCTCCTCATTGCCTGCCACCCTAATCGGCCTCCATGGCCGGAACCTCTTTCAAGCACTGGTGGCCCTGCGACTACCCGCCGACGCCACGAAGAATGTCCACCTGGAGGTCGCGCTCGCCGCGAGGCGCCTCGCCCTGCAAGAATTCGTCGACCTACACATCCACGTGTACGAGCAAATCGTGTACATAGGTTTCTACAAGGCCAGTGAGGACGCTACGATGTTGGCCTTCCTCAACCGGCTGGAAGCCTTGGATGCCTTTGCTGAAAAGCACCTCAACCTCGCCACAAAAGCCGCCGCTCCTTAGCCACCGGTCGGTGGCTCGGCTCACTAAGTTGAGGAGCAGGAGGTCGTACGTTCATGGATCCATCTTTCTTCTTGCCTTCTGTAACCACCACTGCGATCGCATCATCATGGCCTTAATTCTTATTGTGCTGTTGCATTCTCGTTCCAGTCAATACCGACATGTGTGATCCCTTTGCTTAATTATATGCATCACTATAACTAGTACTCCATCCGTCAATTTATAAGTTGTGCTTACCTTTTCCATCAACTTCGTGCGGGAGTACGGATCGGAGCACAGCAGCGGAGCAGGCAAACCGCGTCCAATCGGGTGTGTCTGTGGTAGAAAGTGATGGTCGCCGCAGTTCAGCTGGCCCGCATGTCATGCACACAAAGGCAGAGGAGCGGTGGGGCCGAGAGGGATGAGGAGCATGTCGGGGGATGAGGATCCCCTAACGCGAACAATCCTACCATTCCGTCACTGACATGTGGGACCCCCAAGCGTGGGTCCCACCTGTCAGCGAAGGAAAGGCAGGGCAAGACAGTGATAGCCACGTTAGAGGATCCATGTCCATGTCGGGGGACATCGTGCCGTGGGTTGGAGCGGCGTCATGGGAATCACGTGTGGGTGTGGCAGTGGTAGAAATAAGAAACGTGATGGTCGCCGTGGTTCAATTTCTATGGACAATCTATCATGTCTGCTGACACATGTATATCAAAACTAGAGTGTTTATATTTCAAGCACGTGAACAAGTATTATTCTACTACTTTGGGTCCATTGCAACACACGGGCCAGCACATTGGTAGTAGTAGTGTCTATCTCTATCTCTAGAGGCCTTCCCTCGTTCATCCTTTTCTCTCACAAGGTAAACTACTCATACAAATGCGTCTTGATGTTCCATGGAACACACGAGGATGTTTCCTTGGGGGTCTCTGTAGCACGGCGTGGCCGTAGTTGCAAGTTGATGCCCCTTGAGATGCCGACGTTGAGGGGCACTTGGATTTCCTCCGATGAGTAGGTAAGATGAGTTTGATCATGTAGTAAATGCATTCTAAAGACTACTTCTGTGTCCATTTCCTCATTCTCCCCCTGCCCACTGTTTCACAGGTTAGGCTCAGTGCGAGTGGAGATTGGCTTGCATATGTACGGGAGGGTACCAACATCAATTTGCACAACATTTACAATGGTGACACCGTTCCCGTAGAACCTTTGTCCAACATTGGGATCAGCCATGCAACGGGCCACCGCATGAATTGGTACGATGGAACCACGATGAGATTGAATAAGATAGCATGAACCTTGCACATGGCGGTCAAAGGCAGACCATGCTGTCTACGGACGATTTGTTGCCGTACGAGTACGAAGACGCTATGCTCCTTTCTAACCGCATCTTCGCGGTGACAAACCAGGGGACTTATTTTGTATGGGACACATCCTGCGATATACTCCCTCTCTCCCAGTTTATTCTTTTTGAATCTTTTTGTTTTATAAGTTTCAAATTCAAATTTAGAGCTCCCAATCACATGTTGAGATTACAATGTCCATTATATCGTTGCGTGCATGTATAGTAAAGAAACAAATCTCGAGTTTGGCACGAGTTCGTGTAGCGGTAGAACCACAAGCCCTGGCACATGAGTTACATTTCCCTCTCAGAGCCGCCGGGACTGAGCTTCAACGCCTTACTACACCTACCTTTGAGTGAATAACATGTGGACCCGATAGGTGACTGGTGAGGGAGTCCTGGATTAGGGGGTCCTCGGACAGCCTAACTATATGCTTATGCCGGACTGTTGGACTATGAAGATACAAGATTGAAGACTTCGTACCGTGTCCGGGTGGGACTCTCCTTTGCGTGGAAGGCAAGTTTGGCAATTCGGATATGTGGATTTCCTTCTCTGTAACCGACTCTGTGTAACCCTAGCCCCCTCCGCTGTCTATATAAACCGGAGGGTTTAGTCCATAGGACAACAACAATCATAATAATAGGCTAGCTTCTAGGTTTAGCCTCTACGATCTCGTGGTAGATCAACTCTTGTAATACTCATATCATCAAGATCAATCAAGAAGGAAGTAGGGTAATACCTCCATAGAGAGCGTGAACCTGGGTAAACATTGTGTCCCCCGCCTCCTGTTACCATTAGCCTTAGACGCACAGTTCGGGACACCCTACCCAAGATCCGCCGGTTTTGGCACCGACATTGGTGCTCTCATTGAGAGTTGAAATGTGTCGTCACCATAAGGCTTGATGGCTCCTTCAATCGTCTGCAGCGATGTGGTCCAGGGTGAGGTTTTCCTCCCCGTACAGATCTTCGTATTCGGCGGCTTCGCACTGCGGGCCAACTCGCTTGGCCATCTGGAGCAGATCAATAGCTATGCCCCTGGCCATCAAGTCAGGTTTGGAAGCCTGAATTACACTACCGACATCCGCGGAGACTTGATCTTCGACGGATTCGAGCCCATAACAGGTGCACCCTACAGCCGCGATGAGCATGACCTAGATCTGCCATCGGACAGTGTTCAGGAGATCGCACCTGCAGCTGTCCTGGCTTTAAATCTGGAGCAGATCGTGCCATCCGAGGACGGGTGGATGGACCCCACCATGGAGGCCGAACACTCAGCGGCGATAGAGCCAAACACATACTTCGCCTCCAATGAGGTCTATGTCATCAGACCCTTGGACTCATCTCCGGCCATAGGCTCCGAACCGCGTGCATCCGTGCTCACCGAACTTGATTGGGCACCGATCATGGAGTTTAGCTCCGCGGATATCTTTCAGCACTCGCCCTTGGGTGACGTGCTAAACTCATTAAAATCTCTCTCCCTGTCAGGAGACTCTTGGCCGAACTATGTCCAGCTTGAGTGGGAAGCGAATGACGAAGAAATTCGTTACCCACCCACCACCCACTTAATAGGCACTGTCGACGACTTAACCGACATGCTTGATTTCGACTCCGAAGACATCAACGGTTTGGACGACGATGCTGGAGAAGAACAGGAACCACTGCCCACGAGGCGCTGGATAGCCACCTCATCATATGATATATATATATATATATATATATATATATATATATATATATATATATATATATATATATATATATATATATATATATATATATATATATATATATATGGTGGACACACCCAAAGAAAGCAATGGCGATGAGGCAACGGAGGATAATACCCTTGAGAAGCAATCTAAGCACCGACATCAGCGGCGCCGCTCTAAGCCCCGCCATAGCAAAAATAGCGATACCGGCACAAGAGACAATAGCACTCTGGATGATGCGGAAGACGAAAACAATCCTGCCCAGCCAAGCTTCGAGCAAGCCGGACGAGAGGATGGGCAAGCTAGCCCTGATGAACAGGCAATGGATGGAGACTTGGAGGATGACAATTACATGCCCCTCTCCGAAGATGAGGTGAGCCTCGGCGACAAAGAATTTATCGTGCCTGAGGATCCCGTCGAGCAGGAGCGCTTCAAGAGCTGGCTTATAGCCACTGCAAAAAGCCTGAAGAAAAAACAACAACAACTTCAAGCTGTTCAAGATCTTCTTACTGACAGATGGACCGAGGTCCTGGCAGCCGAGGAATACGGACTCGAGTGGCCAACCAAAAGCTACCCGAGGCGCAGGTTGTTACCTCAATTCGAGGATGAGGCACTAGAGCCTACACTACCAGCACAGGATGCGGCTGACCGACCACCTCGTGGCCGAGACAAAGCGGCATATCAGCCCGAACACCAGCCCACACCCCGTCGCCAAACAAATAAAAACATGAAGGCCCGGGGCTACACGCCTGACCTGCGAGACAAATTGAAAAACAAAGCAGGATAGTCAAGATCGATCTACGGATCGCGGGGGCGTTCCCCAACACATGACGATGACTGCCAAGCCGGATATACTAAATACAAATCCGCCCGGGCCGAATACAGCAGACCAGACTCATTGGAACTGCGTCACGACATAGCCCGACATAGAGGCGCTGCACACCCCCTATGCTTCACCGACAAAGTAATGGAGCATGAGTTCCCAGAAGGGTTTAAACTCATGAACATCGAACCATATGATGGAACAACAGACCCCGCGGTATGGATCGAAGATTTCCTTCTCCACATTCATATGGCCCGCGGCGATGATCTGCATGCCATCAAGTACCTCCCACTAAAACTCAAGGGACCGACTCGACATTGGCTGAATAGTCTGCCGGCAAACGCCATTGGCAGTTGGGAGAACCTGGAAGATGCATTACTTGAAAACTTCCAGGGAACTTATGTGCGACCACCGGACACTGATGACTTAAGTCACATAACCCAACAGCCCGGAGAGTCAGCCAGGAAATTCTGGACTCGGTTCTTAACTAAAAAGAACCAAATTGTCGACTGTCCGGATGCCGAAGCCCTAGCGGCCTTTAAGCACAACATCTGTGACGAGTGGGTTGCCCAACACCTTGGCCAAGAGAAGCCAAAATCCATGGCAACCCATACGACACTCATGACCCGCTTCTGTGCGGGCGAGGACAGCTGGCTAGCTCATAACAACATCGTATCAAGCAAGCCTGGGACTTCTGAACCAAGAGATAACAACGGCAAGCCCATACGCAACAAACACAAGCGTCGTAATAATGGCGACAACGCCGAAGACACGACTATCAATGCCGGATTCAGCGGCTCTACTACCGGTCGAAGGAAGAAACAATTCAAAAGAATCAGTCTGGGCACGTCCAGTTTGGACCGTACACTCGACCGTCCATGCCAAATTCATGGCACCCCAGGAACACCAGCCAGTCATACCAACAGAGAATGCTGGGTCTTCAAACAAGCCGGCAGGTCAGGTGCCGAAAACAAGGAGAAGGGGTCGCAAAGCGATGATGATGACGAGGAGCCCTGACTACCAAACACAGGAGGGCAAAAGAAGTTCCCCCCGCAAAACCAAAACGGTGAACATGATAAACGCCACCCATATTCCCAAGCGGGAGCGGAGGTGCACACTTAGGGATGTCGACGCAACGGAGCCAGTCGCCCCAAAATATAACCTATGGTCGTCCGACCCGATTACCTTTGACCGTACAGATCGTCCGGCCAATACCAGTTAGGGCAATTCAGCTGCACTAGTCCTTGACCCAATAATTGATGGATTCCACCTCACACGAGTCCTTATCGATGGAGGCAGCAGTCTGAACCTGCTATATCAGGACACAGTGCGCAAGATGGGTATCGATCCTTCAATGATCAAACCCACTAAAACCACCTTCAAAGGTGTTATACCAGGTGTGGAGGCCCATTGTACAGGCTCCATCGCTCTGGAGGTAGTCTTTGGACCACCAGATAATTACCACAACGAAGAGTTAATCTTTGACATCGTCCCTTTTTGCAGCAGCTATCATGCATTGCTCGGACGAACCGCATTTGCTCGATTCAACGCCGGGCCACATTATGCCTACCTTAAGCTCAAGATGCCCGGTCCGTGCAGCATAATAACAGTTAATGGCAAGGATGAATGCTCCCTCCGTGCCGAAGAGTACACCGCCGCCTTAACAGTAGAAGCACATAGTGGCATCTTTCAATCAAACCTTGAGTCGACAGCCAAGCTTCCGGACACCATCAAAGGAGTCCAAACTACTTCGCGGCAGGATAGCCCGGCTCATCAAGAGTCCAATCAACCACTCCGGCGGTAGGCGGAGGCAAAGCTTGGTTAAGGCCCCACAATACGACTCAACTGCTCCGTGGCACACGAACATTTTTTCGCATTTTCTTTGCAGGTCCACTTTTGTGTAGGCCATCACCGGTGACACGGCGACCAGACCCATGAGGGGACAAACATACCAAGGAAGGAAACAACTCAAACACGTAAGGTAATCCTTAGATATTCCCCTTGATGACCATCCAATTACCACCCGGATCCGCACACAACCTCCCTCCCCTGGTCTCAGCAGGTTCTGAAGTCATATTTGTTTTTTATCACATTACTTGTACTCGCACGCTTTGACGTATTATTCAATTACAACGTGTGGCTTTATATGACGCTTACTTGCTGTTCCTTTTTATTGATACTCTTTGTCAAATGGCATCCATACACTATGATACGCCTTAATATGCCAGGGGCTTTGTTGTACCCATAATACGACAATAAAGTCTGAATACCTTCACGGTCGTTCGACACCCCGAACTTATAGCATTATATGCATCGGCTCTGACTCATGTCTTGGGCCAATTGTTGGGTTGCCCGACTCCTGTGCTTGCTACCCTCCGTTCCGCTATATCGGCTAGGGTAGTAAAGGGAGAACTACTGCGATTGCGTCCCAGTTCTTCCGGACGAGGGCCTCAGTAGAGAAAGCCGAAAACTGACTGTCATGATATGATGAGAGCTGGTCAGCTGTTCGAGAGGTTACAAAATCTTTAAGGATTTCTTCCGCATTATGCGATAACTAATGCAGCATGTGATGGATTGGCTTTTCTTCCGATCAGGTGCTTATAGAGCCCCTAGTGCGGTCTTCCGAACACCAGGGGCCGCGCCTACCTTTCTTTTGTCAAACTCCTATGGCTAAGTGAGAGTGATAAAGCCTTATAGTCTGATTTCCTGGTTCGTTGCGCTGAACACCTCCTTCAAGGACCCAAAACTGGGGTAAAGAGTGCTCAGGTTTATCCCGAACACCCCCGTACTTCCAACGTGGGGGCACAAGCCGACGACAGGCCAACTCTCAGGATTAATATATAAAACGGCCGCACAAGAGGTAAAACTTGCAAATAACAAGCACTAAATAAGAGAAATGACCTTGTTTAACATTACATAGGACAACATGAATGTATTCATGGGAATATAATGTCCTTGGCGCATTTCTCCTCCACAAGGCGGGATCCTTTCAGGACACTTGCGGTGCTCCTTCCCCGAAGGCGGTCCGGTCATCATCTTTTCGGCATCCATCTTCGCCCAATGCACCTTCGCACGGGCAAAGGCCATTCGCGCACCTTCCATGCAGACCGACCGCTTGATGACTTCTAGTCGAGGGCAGGCACTCACAAGCTGCTTCACGAGTCCGAAGTAGTTGCTGGGAATCGAGTCGGCGGGCCATAGCCAGATAGATAAATCCTTCATGGCTAGTTCAGCCCCCCTATGTAGTTCGATCAGCTGCTTCAGTTGATCAGCAAAGGGCACCAGATACTTTGGCACCAGATACTGCTACCAGAAGAGCTTCTCCGCAGTGCTCCTTTCTTCGGCTTGGTAGAATTGTGCGGCATCAGATATGCTGCGCGGCAGTTCCGCAAACACCCCTGGAGAAATCCGAATTCAAATTAGTAACATGATCTTCTCCCTTCAAATATTTGCTTTGCATAGAAAAAGCCTTACCTGCCGCGATCTCCCTCGCCTCCTGGATTTCCTGCAGGGCGCCTTGGGCTTCGCCCCGGGCATCGTGTGCGGCTTGACGAGCCTTGGTGAGTTCGGATTATTTCTCCGTTAAACTCTCCTCCAAGGTCTCGCATTTTTTCACGGCCTCTTGGAGCTCTTGCTCAGCTTCAATAACCCTGGCCTCGTGTTTTTCACGAAGAGCCTGCTCGGTGGCTGCCTTCTTCTTGGCCTCGGCCACCGCCTTCTTAAGAGCTTCAACTTCGGCCGTCGCTCCTAGAGCACATCATGAAAAAAAATTCGTCAGACTCAATTATTCATTCGCGCTGAATGCGAACAAGGTTTTTTCGCATACCTTGGTTATCCTCCAACTGCTTCTTCACTTGTCGAGTTGTTTTTCGGCCCGCTCCAGACTCTGTTTCAGTCCGGAGACTTCTGCAGTATGAGAGGCGGCAGTCGCTATAGATGCCTGCTTATAAAAAAGAGATGGAGAGGTGCCACAAGGTGAGTCTCCTGCGAACATATATTTGATCCTTTGCCCAGTTCTTTCTTTCGAACACTGAACAGTGTATCAGGGGATACTACCTATACTACAACACTCTTTGAAACCTCACAACATACCTCAAAGCCCGTTATAAGGCTGATGCAGGCTCCATTCAGCCCGCTCTCAGCGGACTGAATCTTCTCAATCACCCCACCCATAAGGTCACGGTGTTCTTCAACGATGGAGGCGCTCTTTAGCGCTGCTGATAAGGTATCCGAAACCTCTGGTTGGGCAGAGGTTGCTGGTGGAACAGGCGCACCCCCTCCTGTTGAGGGAGGCTGCCTGCCTGATTTCAGAGCCGTACCGGTCTCCAGAATTGTGTCAGGCTGGGGGGAGAACTCGAGATAGCCCCCACCGTCGGTGTCCATGGGAGCCTTTTATCCCGTGTGTCCGACCGCCGAAGTTTGCCCCCCTTGCGACGCCTTGATAGTCTTTTCACCCCCTCCTTGGCCTGGGTCCCTCTGGGACGATGCCTCGGTGTCGTTCACGTGTTTAGGGGAGGGGGCCTTCGGGGGTGTCCCGCTGTCCATAGCATCCGAACCCAGTAAATCCTCCAAGGCGGATTGTTTGGCGCGGGACCCCGCCAGACTGCAAAAAAGTGTGACTCAATGATTAACCGTTATACGATAGTGAGTCTGGATGCGCAAATGTGTCCGGGTTTTATATACTCACGATTTCACCAAGGGCTAGACCCTGGGATCCCACTCCGGGCCGCTATTGGTGGAGGTGGCGGACTCCTCCGGAAGGGGAGTTTTCCCTTAGGCGACTCAACCTCCAAGTGTGTGGAGGCCATCCTTTTATTTCTTCCCCTCACTGGGGGGATCGGCTCTCCTCCTCTTCCTCGTCCTTTTTGGAGGAAGAGCGGGCCTTGGAGTCTTCGGATACTGTGTCTGAAGTTCCTCGGTGATGACGGCTGCCCCTGGTCTCTTTAACCTCTTTCTCGGTTTTCTTCTTCGGCGCCTTGTAAGGCGCCGGGACCAGCATCTTCGTCAGAAGTGGGCCGGCTGGCTCTTCTAGCAGTGGGGCTGGGCAGTAGATCCTCCCCTCCTTTTTTGTCCAGCCCTAGGAGAGTTGTGGAAAAACACATTGAGCATTTCCCTTGGATTATGCAGATAAAGCGTATGACTGGCCAACATACGAGGACTTACCAAACTTGCGGGCCAGGACAGTTGGTACGCAGTCCTCGGCTGAATCCGGCCATGATTTGCCAGACTTAAAGAGCACCTTCCAGATGTCTTTGTGCGATGAGTCGAAGAACCCTAGTAGGGTCTGGTGCTTGGTCTGGTCGAATTCCCATAAATTGCAAGCCCTGTGTTGACAAGGGAGAATCCGGCGAACTAACATCACCTGGACTATGTTGACAAGTTTGACATTCTCGTCTTCCATACCCTTGACACGCGTCTGGAGCACCGACAACTCATCTGGCGAAGACCAGTTCAGGCCCTTCTTAAGCCAGGACGTAAGCCACAATGGAGCTCTGGGTCGGAATTCGGGAGCTACGACCCATTTTGTGCTGCGTGGCGCAGTGACATAAAACCAATGTTGTTGCCATCCTTTGACGGAATCATTGAAGGTACCTGATGGCCATGCAACGTTGGGCATCTTGCTCACCATGGCTCCTCCACACTTTGCGTGCTCGCCGCTCACCACCTTGGGCTTCACATTAAAAATCTTCAGCCATAATCCGAAGTGTGGAGAGATGCGGAGGAAGGCCTCGCACACGATGATGAATGTTGATATGTTGAGGAAGGAATGGGAGATAGATCATGAAAGTCCATCCCATAGTAATACATAATGCCGCAAAAAAATGGGTGGAGGCGAAACCCTAGCCCACGGACAAAGTGACGGAGGAATACGACCCTCTCGTGGGATTCCGGAGTAGGGACAATTTGTCCCGCCGTCGGAAGGCGGTGGCTAATCTTCTTGGCCAGATACCCGGCCTCCCGAAGTTTCTTGATATCCTTCTCCCGGACAGTGGAGGCCATCCACTTGCCTCCAGCTCCGGATCCGGACATTTTCGGCGGTCCTTTGTTGGCAGAGAAGGCGAATGCTTGGGCGCTGGAGCTCGAGCGAGAGAGAATGGATGGGCAGAGGAAGAAGAAGGCGTGGGTGCAAAAAGGGGAGTCATTATCTCCTTATAAAGGCAGCAGGGATCCTGCACCTCCCCACTTGCCCTGGAAACCCGCTTATTCCCCAAGTGCCGTGTTAATGGCGCGGTTGGGTTACCCACACCCGTATTGATTAGAATCCCGTGATAAGGGTGAGGGAGTCCTGGATTAGGGGGTATCCGGACAGCCGGACTATATACTTTGGCCGGACTGATGGACCGTGAAGATACAAGACTCAAGACTTTGTCCCGTGTCCGGATGGGACTCTCCTTTGCGTGGAAGACAAGATTGGCGATCCGGATACTAGATCTCCTTCTTTGTAACCGACTCTGTGTAAACCCTAGCCCCCTCCGGTGTCTATATAAACCGGAGGGTTTAGTCCATGGAGGGACAATCATAATCATCATAGGCTAGCTCCTAGGGTTTAGCCTCTATGATCTCGTGGTAGATCAACTCTTGTAATAATCATATCATCAAGATCAATCAAGCAGGAAGTAGGATTTTACCTCCATCGAGAGGGTCCAAACCTGGGTAAAACATCGTGTCCCTTGCCTCCTGTTACCATTGGCCTTAGACGCACATATCGGGACCCCCTACCCGAGATCCGCCGGTTTTGACACCGACATTGGTGCTTTCATTGAGAGTTCCTCTGTGTCATTGCTGCAAGGCTCGATGGCTCCTTCAATCATCAACAACAACGCGGTCCAGGGTGAGACTTTTCTCCCTGGACAGATCTTCGTGTTCGGTGGCTTCGCACTGCGGGCCAATTCGCTCGGTCATCTGGAGCAGATCGACAGCTACGCCCCTGGCCATCAGGTCAGGTTTGGAAACTTGAACTACACGGCCGATATCCACGGAGACTTGATCTTTGACGGATTCAGGCCTATGCCAGGAGCGCCGAACAGTCACGATGAGCACGACTTAGACCTGCTGTCGAACAATACTTGGGATATCGCACCTACAGGAGCTCCGGACCTAAATCCGGGGCAGATTGCATCATCCGAGGACGTGTGGATGGACCCCGCCCCGGAGGCCGCACACTCATCGGTGGTAGAGCCGAACACAGACTTCACCCCCAAGGAAGCCTATGTCTCCGGACCCCTGGACTTGTGTCCGGTTGTAGGTCCCAGACCGCGCGCCCCCGAGCCCGCCGATTCTGGTCGGGCTCCGGTAATGGAATTCGCCGCTACGGATATCTTCCAGTACTTGCCCTTTGGCGACATGCTGAACTCATTAAAGTCTCTCTCTTTGTCAGGAGACTCTTGGCCGAACTATATCCGGCTCAAGGGGGAAGAAGGCGACGACGAAATTCGTTGCCCACCCACCACCCACTTCATAGCCACTGTCAACGACGTAACAGACATGCTTGACTTCGACTCCGATGACACCGACGGCATGGACGTCGGCGCAGGAGACGATTCAAAACCACCACCCATGGGACGCTGGACTGCCACCTCATCATATGGTATATACATGGTGGACACGCCTAAGGAGGATGATGGCGACAAAACGGAGGATAAAACCGCCGAAAAAAAGCCAGAATGACGGCGCAGATGCCGCTCTAAGTCCAGCCACAGTAAAAATAGCGATAACAGTGCTAGAAAGATCGACACCCCAGTCAACTCTGAAGGCAACAACGACCATATCGACCCAGCGATGGAGAAGGATGAGCTAGGTCACGCCAAACACAGCCCGGAGCAGACGCCTGATCATAGTGATCCCGAGGGCCGAACTCATCAAACTGCCCCGGGACAGGAGCACAGTCCGGATGACGACGCATTCATCATCCCGGAAACACGTTTGGAATGAGATAACCTCCACAGAAGGCTTATGGCCACTACGAGAAGTCTAAAGAAGCAGAAGCAAAGGCTTAAGGCCGCACAGGAAATGCTCAATCGCAGATGGAATAAAGTGCTAGACACTGAAGAAAAATACGGCGACGATCGCCACACAAAGAGCTATCCAAAGCGCAAGCTACTGCCAGAATTCGATGATGAGGCCGTTCCACCGAAGAACAATACGGCCACTAGGCCGGACCAACCACTTCATAACCGCAATAGAGCAGCTACTGATGCCGCACGTGATTTACGTGAGCTCCTGGATGAAAAGGCCGACGCAACCAGGTCCATCTATGGATCTAGAGGACACGTTCTGGTGCAGGATTATGGTCACCAAAACTATCAGACTGATCGAGTACCAGTTCGGAATCAGCACCGGACAGAACAACAACCGACAACATGCCACACGTCCAGATACAGAGGGGCTGCTCACCCTCTATGCTTCACCGAAGAGGTACTGGACCATGAATTTCCACAGGGTTTTAAACCTGTGAACATAGAGGCATATGACGGAACGACAGACTCCGGGGTCTGGATTGAGGATTTTATCCTGCATATCCACATGGCTCGTGGGGACGACCTCCATGCCATCAAATACCTTCCCCTCAAGTTGAAGGGACCAGCTCGACACTGGTTGAAAAGCCTCCCTGAAAATTCAATCAGAAGTTGGGAGGAACTCGAGGATGCTTTCAGGGCCAATTTTCAAGGGACCTATGTCCGACCTCCGGACGCGGACGATTTAAGTCACATAATTCAACAGCCCGGAGAGTCCGCCCGCAAGCTTTGGAACAGATTCCTCACTAAGAAGAATCAAATTGTCGATTGTCCGGATGCCGAAACCCTAGCGGCCTTCAAGCACAGTATCCGGGAGGAGTGGCTCGCCAGACACCTCGGCCAAGAAAAGTCGAGGAGAATGGCAGCCCTAACAAGCCTTATGACCCGCTTTTGCAAGGGTGAAGACAGCTGGTTGGCCTGTAGAGGCACCAGCGACCCAAGTACATCCGAAATCAGGGATGGCAATGGGAAGCCACGACGCAATAAAAACAAACATCAAAACAAGGAAGAAAGTCCGGAGAACACAACGGTCAACGCCAGATTCAGGGGCTCTCGACCCGATCAACAAAAGAAGCCATTTAAAGGCAGCAAAGAGGGACCGTCCGGCCTGAACCAAGTCCTGGACAGACTGTGCCAAATCAATGCACCCCCGAAAAACCTGCGAACCACACTCACAGAGAATGATGGGTCTTTAAGCAGGCCGGCAAATTAAATGCCAAACACAAGGGAAGGGAAAGACCAAGTGAAGACGAGGATGAGCCTCGCCAGCCAAACACTGGGGGACAGAAAAAATTTCCACCGGAGGTAAAAACAGTAAACATGATCCATGTGGCTCACACACCCAAGAGAAGGCGCAAACGCGCGCTCAGAGACGCATACGCTATAGAGCCCGTCACCCCCAAACTTAACCACTGGTCGGCCCGCCCGATCACCTTTGATCACAGGGACTACCCGACTAGTATGCGACACGGAGGATCAGCTGCCTTGGTGCTCGACCCAATAATCGACGGATACCATCTCACTCGCGTCCTCATGGACGGCAACAGTAGTCTCAATCTAATATACCAGGACACTGTCCGCAGGATGGGGATAGACCCATCCAGAATCAGCCAAAGTAACACCACCTTTGAAGGGGTGATACCAGGCGTTGAAGCCCGCTGCAGGGGCTCCCTCGTACTAGAGGTGACATTTGGTTCCCCAGACATCTTCAGAAGCGAAGAACTACTCTTCACCATCGCCCCCTCCAAAGTGGTTATCATGCATTGCTCGGGAGAACGGCCTTTGCCCACTTCAATGCAGTACCACACTACACCTACCTTAAACTCAAGATGCCCGGTCCATGCAGTGTCATCACTGTTAACGGAAATATAGAGCGTTCCTTACGCGCGGAAGAGTACGTGACGGCTCCAGCAGCCGGACACTAAGCGGCCTCTAATATCAGAACGCATGATCGGTCGTCAAGACCATGAACACGGTTAGACGAGTTCGGCAGCCCAGATAAACCTGAGCTGGGCGCTATACATGTAATCCCATAGAGGACACTAGGGGCTTCAAATATTCAATAAATCCCACCTTTTGGCATGACCTTATTAACAGGCCAATGTCTTACACTTCTACTATCCATTGATAATAGTCAATTCTTCGCATGCTTACGTCATACTCTTCTACATGAGTTTTCCTTTTTACAGACACCATTCATGCGATACCCTCCCAGGACACGGCACAACGGAGATATAGGCGCAGACGTGCAGCAGGGCCCCACTCAAAGGTTTCTCTTTAGATTAAGCCCCTATGTAAACCTTCTTTATTGTCTCTTGTTGCTTACACATCCCATGGGTACTACGCCCACAGGGGATACTGCCGTTATTGGCATTTTGCCACGACAGACTAATGCACGTACCTAGAAATACATGGTTCATAATAAAGGGCGTTCTTCAGCCCAGTATATGTTCTAAAGTCCGAATACCTTCGGGAGTGTTCGGCGTCGCGAGTTTGGCCTTATATAATCAACTCCGAATCATGTCTTTGGTCAAATGTTGGGATTGCCTGGCTCCTGGGTTTGTCGCGTTACGTTCCGTTCTTATCGGCTAAGGCGGCCAAAGGAGTACTACTGCGATTGTGCCCTGGTTATTCCGGATGATCACCTCAGTAGACAAAGCCGAAAACTGACTGTCATGATATAGCGAGAGACTGGTCAACCACTCGAGGACTCATCAAGAATCTTTAGGATTCCTCCGCGTTAACGAAGGACCGTTTCCCAGTCATGTACACACGCGCCCATATTCGGATGCACGCAAAGGTACCAGGGGCTACATAGTAGCCCCACCGTCAAACTCCTATGGCTAAGTGAAAGTGTTAAAGCTATATAGTCTGGTTGCCTAGTTCGACCTGCGATCACCTCCTTAATGGACCAAGACGTTGGATCAAGTGTGATTATGCATATTCTCGCGAACACCCCCGCATTGTGTGCCTGGGGGCTGAAGCCAACGACTACTAACTTTCAGATTACATACATACATCAAACGGCCGCACAGGAGGCACAATAACACTTTCGGGCGAAAAGTATAAACATAGCCGCCATAATTAACATAATTTTTTTTACAATAAAATGATTTGTCACTCGAACATGACATTCTTCGAGCACTGAGCCTCTATTAAACGAGCACCTTCTGTCACCTGCTCCAAGTAGTGCTCGGCTGGATCCTGGCTTCCCGCCGGATTCTGGGTCGCAATAATGGTGGCCTCCATATCTGTCCAATATGCTTTAACACGGGCAAGAGCCATCCGTGCACCCTCTATGCACGCCGACCTTTTCATGGCATCAATTCGCGATACGGCACCAAGGAATTGTTGCACTAAACCAAAATAACTGCCCGTCTTCGGCCCCTTCGACCATAGATGGTCTATTACAGACCTCATTGCAAGACCGGACAACCTATGGAGCTCGGCCACAGCAGCCATCCTCTCACTCAATGGCAACGGGCGCGTTGGAGCACTGAATTGCGACCAGAACAACTTTTCCACTTCATTATCTTTTTGATCCTCGAAAAACTTGGCCGCATCAGCCGTACTCTTCGCCAGATCCGCATACGCGTCTGCAGGACTCCAGCGTCGATCCAGAGGAGCGTACTTTCGATCTAAGAACTTCATCCACAATAAGTAGGGGTTTCCAGCCACGATTTCCCCGGCCTGTCGAAGCTCCTCCCACGCATCCCTAATTTCGGAACGCGTCTCCTTGGCCGCATCAAGGGACTTCTTCAGGTCAACCGAATTAGCCTTATTCTCTTTTTTAAGGAGCTCATACCGGTTGACGGCATTTTTCAGCTCCACAGCCATCTCGGCTATTTTGTCTTCACTTCGGTGATGAGCAGCCTGTTCGGCTCTCAACTCTTCGGCCGCCTTTAGGGCAGCCGCATTGCTAGCCCGGGCTTGTTCCTTGGCCAGGGCAAGCTCCGCCCTCAGGGCTTCCACGGCAGCAGCTCCATCTACAGTCCAAGCATATCACATTAACATTATGCTCCTCTTAATTTTTCCTATAACAAATAAGGAAAGCAGAGCACATACCTTGTGACTCGTTAAGCCACTCGTTCACAAGTGTGATATCGGCATCCACAACTCCAATCTGCCTCCTCAGTTCGCCGACTTCATCGGACCGGTCAGCTGCCGGATCCTTAGCCACCTGCGCATAAATACAATGCGATCATTCCTCAACAATGTGATCCTCCGTTTGCCGCCTAGGGCGGGCAACCAGAGTCTCAGGGGCTACTATCCATATGGAGCACACCTAGCGCGTGTGCCGTAATCAAAAATTACGTATTTCATTACATACCTCAAAGCCTCTGAGCAGGCTCGTAAAAGCTTCATTCAGCCCGCTTGTGGCAGATGAAATCTTCCCAACCACCATGCTCATTAACGAACGATGATCCTCCGAGAGAGCAGCTCACTCCAGAAGGCCCATCAGCGTGTCCGGCCGGTCGCCGAACTGTGCCGGACCTTTCTTATCGCCCCCCATGGGAGCTGAACGCTCCGGGCTCAGGGCGGCCGAAGTACTAGCATCTGGCCTCGGCAAATCTGGACTCCTCCGTGACGACACCTCGTGGTCGCCTGCCCCATGAGGCAGAGAGGTTGGTGGGGTTTCACTCTCCATCATCTCCGGAAGGAGATCCCCCAAAGACGAACTCTATCGAGAAGAGCTTCTAGCTGGACTGCAAAGAATGGATCCTGGTTATTGTTCTTGGAGGAGGAAGCAGTAGCTTTGTATTTACGATTAACTTACAGCTCGACTGAGGGTTGGCCTGTTTGCGGGCATGGCGCGGTGAGGACGCCCTTCGTGGCAGGACCCCCTGGTGAAGTTTTCTTACCTTGTCTGGGCACCTCCGTCTCCAAGTCTTCGGAGGCGGCCCTCTTCTCCCCGCGAGGGGAGGAGACCTTAGATTCCCCTCCCCGACTATACTCCTTCAGGGAGGTAGCAATTCCCCCAGTTTGGATGTGCAATGTGTGAAGTTCGGCTTCTCTGTTCTTCCCTTCGTCTTTCCCCAAGGACACTTGACTTAGCACATGACCAAGCATCTTGGCTATGGCGGGACTAGGCGAGGCTTCGGGAAGTGGCGCCGGACACCTGATTCTCTCTGCCTTGCTGAGCCATTCCTGGCCACAGAGGGTTTTCAGAATAATGTTATGATAAATATAAATGAAGTGTTCGGTTTCTGGGTTACTTACTTGGGTATCTGGGCGGTTGCAGCTCAGGCCCGCATCCTCGGTGGTGTCCAGACACTTTACTTGTGGTCCGAAGAATAACTTACACATCCCTTCGAGCGTCATGCCGAAGAAGTGCAGAATAGTCCGCGGACCTTCCGGATTGAACTCCCACATCCGGAGAGGCCGGCGTTTGCACGGCAACATCCGTCGGACTAGCATTACCTGAATTATGCTGACACGACTAATATCCCTCTCAAGAAGCTCCCGGATGCGGCTCTGCAATGTTGGTACATCATTAGCAGGCCCCCAATCCCGTCCTACATTGGCCCACGATGCCAATTGAGGCGGAGGGCCTGAACGAAAGTCGGGGGCAGCCACCCACTTTGTGCCTCTGGGAGCCGTGACGTAAAACCACCTCCGCTGCCATAGACTGGACACCTCCGGGAAGAAGCCCTCTGGCCATGGGGCGTCGGCGTTCCTACTTATTGCAGCACCTCCGCACTCCGTGTGTTGCCCCTCAATCATCTTCGGCTTCACATTGAAGGTCTTGAGCCATAAGCCAAAGTGCGGGGTGATGTGGAGGAAGGCTTCACACACAACGATGAATGACGAGATGTGAAGGATGGCGTCCGGAGCTAGATCATGAAAATCTAGCCCGTAATAGAACATGATCCCTCTCACAAAGGGATCAAGGGTGAAGCCTAAGCCGCGGAGGAAGTGAGAAACAAATACGACACTCTCGTTGGGCTCGGGAGTAGGGATGACCTGCCCTGGAGCAGGAAGCCTCTGCTTGATGTCGGCGGTCACATATCTGACCTCCCTAAGCTTCGCGATGTCCTCCTCTGTGAGCGAGGAGGCCATCCACCGGCCTTGAAGGTTGGATCCGGACATGATTGAAGATCCGAAGTGCTTGAGCTTGGGCTTCGGGTGTTAGAACTCGAGATGCGAAAAGGCGCAGCATGGTAAAAAATAGGGATAGGCCTCGGCCCCTCTATAAAGGGGGTGAATATCAAGCATCCTCAGCGCAACCGCTTGGGAGTTACCTAAAAACACGGAGTCATACCAACAGGCGTCGTGGGGTTGCATGCGCCCGTATTGATGGAAGATCCCGCGATAAGAGGAGCACGATCGCTGTTTTGGTGAGGCGTGCCAATGAAACCGCCTCGCAACGCGTATCGAGGCAGGCTGAGAAAAACCGGTCCGTGCTGGACCTGGCCATGGTGTAAGGGCACACTGTTAAAAAATTGTTGTCAGCAGATCAAATTTGTGAAGTGTTATGCTCTCTACGGTGGTGTGCGGAAATTATGTCATGGAGCTGGACACAATCCTTAATCTTCTTTGGAGTATTCGGAGATGGAACCCGCCTTCCAATGCCGAAGACAATCTACGCGCCGGACTCATCGTCATTGAAGCCTGGTTCAGGGGCTACTGAGGGAGTCCTGGATTAGGGGGTATCCGGACAGCCGGACTATATACTTTGGCCGGACTGATGGACCGTGAAGATACAAGACTCAAGACTTCATCCCGTGTCCGGATGGGACTCTCCTTTGCGTGGAAGACAAGCTTGGCGATCCGGATATTAGATCTCCTTCTTTGTAACCGACTCTGTGTAAACCCTAGCCCCCTCCGGTGTCTATATAAACCGGAGGGTTTAGTCCATGGAGGGACAATCATAATCATCATAGGCTAGCTCCTAGGGTTTAGCCTCTACGATCTCGTGGTAGATCAACTCTTGTAATACTCATATCATCAAGATCAATCAAGCAGGAAGTAGGGTTTTACCTCCATCGAGAGGGCCTGAACCTGGGTAAAATATCATGTCCCTTGCCTCCTGTTACCATTGGCCTTAGACACATAGATCGGCACCCCCTACCCGAGATCCGCCGGTTTTGACACCGACAAAGGGGACACAATCTCTGCTTCGACAAGGCGTGCCAATAAAACCGCCTCGCGAGATGCGCAGTAGCAGGTTGAGAAAGACGGTTCGAATAATGACCGGGCCGCGGCGTGATGTCACGCTATGAAAAAGTTTTCAGCAGATTAGACTCGTGAAATATTGTGCTCTCTATGGTGGTATGTGGAACTTGTTTTGCAGAACCGGACACGATTCTTGTGTTCAAAATCTTCTTTGGAGTATTCGGAGAAGGAACCCGCCTTGCAATGCCAAAGACAATCTGCGCGCCAGACTCATCGTCATTGAAGCCTAGTTCAGGGGCTACTTAGGGAGTCCTAGATTAGGGGGTCCTCGGATAGCCGGACTATATGCTTATGCTTGACTGTTGGACTATGAAGATACAAGATTGAAGACTTCGTCCCGTGTCCGGGTGGGACTCTCCTTTGTGTAGAAGGCAAGTTTGGCAATTCAGATATGTAGACTTCCTTCTCTGTAACTGACTCTGTGTAACCCTAGCCCCCTCCGATGTCTATATAAACTAGAGGGTTTAGTCCGTAGGACAACAACAATCATAATCATAGGCTAGATTCTAGGGTTAGCCTCTACGATCTCGTGGTAGATCAACTCTGGTAATACTCATATCATCAAGATCAATCAAGCAGGAGGTAGGGTATTACCTCCATAGAGAGGGCCCGAACCTGGGTAAACATTGCGTCCCCCGCCTCCTACTACCATTAGCCTTAGACGCACAGTTCGGGACCCCCTACCCGAGATCCGCCGGTTTTGACACCGACAACTGGTCCACATGTAATGCTCCTGAAGGCAGAGGGGCAGTGGGGCCAATAGGGGTGAGCCACAGGTCAGGGGTCTGCTACATCTTGAGCTTGCGTTGGTTTTCCTTGAAGAGGAAAGGGTGGTGCAACAATAGTAGCGTAAGTATTTCCCTCAGTTTTTGAGAACCAAGGTATCAATCCAGTAGGAGGCTCCTCAAAAGTCCCACACACCTACACAAACAAACAAGAACTCGCAACCAACACAATAAAGGGGTTGTCAATCCCTTCACGGCCACTTGCGAAAGTGAGATCTGATAGAGATAATATGGTAAGATAAATATATTTTTTGTATTTTATAATATAGATTGGAAAAGTAAAGATGCAAATAAAAGTAGATTGAAAGCTTATATGATAAAAGATAGACCCGAGGGCCATAGGTTTCACTAGTGGCTTCTCTCAAGATATCATAAGTATTACGGTGGGTGAACAAATTACTGTCGAGCAATTGATAGATAAGCGAATAATTATGAGATTATCTAGGCATGATCATGTATATAGGCATCACATCCGTGACAAGTAGACCGACTCCTGCCTGTATCTACTACTATTACTCCACACATCGACCGCTATCCAGCATGCATCTAGAGTATTAATGCATAAAGAACAGAGTAACACATTAAGAAAGATGACATGATGTAGAGGGATAAACTCATGCAATATGATGTAAACCCCATCTTTTTATCCTAGATGGCAACAATACAATACGTGCCTTGTTGCCCCTGCTGTCACTGGAAAAGGACACCGCAAGATTGAACCCAAAGCTAAGCACTTCTCCCATTGCAAGAAAGATCAATCTAGTAGGCCAAACCAAACTTAATCACACATAAAAGAATTCAGAGGAGATTCAAACATTTCTCATAGATAAACTTGATCATAAACCCACAATTCATCGGATCTCGACAAACACACCGCAAAAAGAGTTACATCAAATAGATCTCCAAGAAGATCGAGGAGAACATGTTATTGAGATTCAAAGAGAGAGAAGAAGCCATCTAGCTAATAATTATGGACCCGAAGGTCTGTGGTAAACTACTCACAACTCATCGGAGAGGCTATGGTGTTGATGTAGAAGCCCTCCATGGTTGATCCCCCCTCGGCGGAGCGCCGGCGAAGGCTCCAAGATGGGATCTCGCGGATACAAAAGGTTATAGCGGTGGAAATAGTTTTCTGTGGTCGCTTCTGATGTTCTCGGGGTATGTGGGTATATAGGAGGAAGAAGTAGGTCGATAGACTCCCGAGGGGCCCAAGATACAGGGGGCGCACCCAGTAGGGGGGCGCACCCTCCACCCTCGTGGCCTCCTCGATTGTTTCTTGACTTCCACTCCAAGTCCTCTAGATCACGTTCGTTCCAAAAATCACGCTCCCGAAGGTTTCATTCCGTTTGGACTCCGTTTGATATTCCTTTTCTTCGAAACACTGAAATAGGCAAAAAAACAGCAATACGGGCTGGGCCTCCGGTTAGTAGCTTAGTCCCAAAAAGGGTATAAAAGTGTAAAGTAAAGCCCATAAACATCCAAAATG